>NC_042984.1:40546677-40836677 GCF_901001165.1 Salmo trutta | reverse complement strand
GCGTGTGTTCCCCTCGTTCCCTCTGCCCAGGGTCTTGCTGTGTTCCTGGTGTTCACGGTGCTGAACGCCGAGGTGCAGGAGGTCTGGAAGTTGTCGTGTCTGGGCAGGAAGAGCCCTAATGAGGACGCGCCCAGAGCCCCACAAATCCCTGTGAGCATGGCCCCCTCCCCTCCACAGCACACACACCCACACACACACGACAGGTAGCCTAGCGGTTTAGAGCGTTGGGCCAGTAACCGAAAGTTCAATGGTTCGAATCCCCAAGCCGACTAGGTGATACATCTGTCGATGTACCCTTGAGCAAGGCACTTAACCCTAATTGCTCCTGTAAGTCACTCTGGATAAGAACATCTGCCAAAAGACAGCCCACAGCACCAGGAAGGAACCCATCTTGCTACCCATCCTACACTGTACATCATCTGGCTCCATTCAACCACACACATCACCCCACAATCCACATCAGCACACCCTGGCCTTCCCTTAACATTACCCCCTCTGGGCTGTTCACTTGACCCAGATTCCACAATGCACTGTGCTTAGCCTACCTTCTTAAGATTTGTACCACTGACTCATCTGGGGAATGATTGTGGCTGTGTTCTCTGTCATTCATTCGGACTCGACTAGCACGGTTTGACATAGAATGTCGACGTGTGCTCCTGAATGTATTTTAGAACACGTGTGTTTTTATGTGTGCGTGTGTGTGTCTGTGTACCCAGGGTCAGAACCCCTATAACAATGCGTCGTTGCTGGAGCAGAGCGGACTGCACCGCATCACCCTGGGAGCCTCTACTATCTCCTCCGTCAGCAGTGCTCGGTCAGTAGGCCGTCTGAGATACACAGGGTCTGAAACATGTAGGTGTGGTTTCCCGGGATACGGATGAAGCTTAGTCCTGGACATAAAAGCCCTTTCTGTCGAGATTCTCGATTGAGCATGCATTTTAAGTCCCGTAGTAAGGTCAATCGGTGTCTGGGCAACTGGCCCAATGTGTGCATGTACTGCAGACTTCCATGGTGTGTGTACTGTGTATAATGTGTAGACCTACGTTGCATTCGGAAAGTATTCAGACCCATTGAGAAGAATGGAGAAACTCCCCAAATACAGGTGTGCCAAGCTTGTAGAATCATACCTAAGAAGTCTTGAGGCTGTAATCGCTGCCAAAGGTGCTTCAACAAAGTACTGAGTAAAGGGTCTGAATACTTATGGAAATGTGATATTTTTTTTTGTGAATTTTTTATCAATTTGCAAAAAATTCTAAAAACCTGTTTGCTTTGTCATTATGGGGTACTGTGTGTAGATTGATGAGGGGGAAAAAACTATTTAATCAATTTTAGAATAAGGTGTAATGTAACAAAATGTGTAAAAAGTCAAGGGGTCTGAATACTTTCCGAATACACTATATATTGACTTGTATCTGAACGTTGATAAAGGTATAGACTAGTAATGTAGATGAGGCTGATGGAGCCTGCCTAATGTAGTGGTCGGTAGTCTCAGTGTGTGTGATGGAATGTGTAAATACTTTGGTTAACACCTCCGTTCCCCCCACAGAGAGAACCTGCTGGCCCGCCAGACCTTGGAACACAATCTGGGACATACTGGAGCTACAGACCTGGACGTGGCTATGTTCCATAGAGATGGAGGTACACACACACACACACACACACATACACACACACACACACACACACACACACACACACACACACACACACACAAATTATGTTAAGCTGATTGCAATTCCCAAAATATTTTTTACCAAATAAAACTGTTGGAATCCTAAAAATGCAACGATTCATATTAAGAAGCAAAGTGGAAAGCAGCATGGTTCTTGTTTGGAACAATCTGTTGACTTCGTCTGACTTAACAGAACAACGTATAGTGGATCTAACAGCATGGAGGAGGAACTGTGCTGCTTGAGTGGCAGGGGGCGCGGCTTGGTGTGTGACGTCACAGCCGCAAGAGGAGAGAGGGAAAGAGACGACAAACGGAGCAAACTATAAAAACACGGGGCTGAGGGGCCCTTTTAAAATATCTCATGCGATATGGATCTCTTGCGATATGGATATTGCACATGTCAATATTGCGATTTTGATGCGAATTTGATTAATTGTGCAGCCCTAATACACACACACACGCACGTGCACAGGACTCTAGGAGTGTGGCATTGTAATACAAATAAACACATCCATAAACAATCTAGGGTTATAATACTGTATACAATACAAGTAAAAGGATAACAAATGTGCATCACCTCTTTTTGCTTTTAATAATAACTGACACTATAGCTGGTTCTCTAACCGTTCTCTCTCTCTCTGTCCGTCTCTTTCTCTCTCTCTGTCTGTTGCTCTCTGTCTGTCTCTTCTCAGGTGAGGACTCGGACTCAGACTCGGATCTCTCTTTAGAAGAGGAACATAGTCTCTCCATCCCGTCCTCCGAGAGTGAGGACAACGTTCGTCTCCGTGGACATATCCAGCGACGCTTCAAACGCACCAATCACAGTGAGCGGCTTCTCACAGAGCCCGCCCACAACGGGACCAAAGGTACACAGACACACACAATGGAAATAGATTCACAAATCAAACCAATTTTTATGTTATGTATGTATATAAGTATGTGATACCAATAAATGCCATACCAATATGCAAACACACTATGAAAATGTCAGACAGAGATCCATAAACCAATAAAAAATCATTATGCAGTTAGAAGTATGACTTCTACAAAAACCCTCTGTATTTGGAATTGTTGGCCAATGGCAATTGTCCATCTTTGTGTGTTAGACCTGGATGGCAATGATCTGCTCTCCTATTGGCCAGCGCTGGAGGAGAGTGAGGTCCACTCCCTGCAGAAGTGGGGCTCAGAGCGCCGCCTAGGGGCTGACTACAGCAAGGACGCCACAAACAACAACCAGCCTGAGGCGGCGCTGACCAGCGGGGACGAGAACGGCCTGACAGGACAGTCCAGCCGCCACCGCAAGGGTGCGACACACACGCACGCACATACACACACACGCACGCACATACATGCACACACATACATGCACACACACATACATACATACACACGCACACACATACATACACACAGACACACACACGCACACACACACACACACGCACACACACGCGCACACACACACACACACACACACACACACACACCACACACACACACACACACACACACACACACACACACACAGCCCGACTACCACAGAAAGGGTCACAAACTCAGTAACCTTGCCCCAGTAACCTTTCTATTCTGTTAATGACCTCCTGGACTTCCTGACGGGCCGTTCCCCAGGTGGTGAGGGTAGGTAACAACACATTCGCCACGCTGATCTTCAACACTCGATCCCCTCAGGGATGCGTGCTCAGTCCCCTCCTGTACTCCCTGTTCACTCATGACTGCACGGCCAGGCACGACTCCAACACCCTCATTAAATTTGCCGATGACACAGTGGTAGGCCTGATCACCGACAATGATGAGACAGCCTGTAGGGAGGAGGTCAGAGACCTGGCCGTGTGGTGCCAGGACAACAACCTCTCCCTCAACGTGATCAAGACAAAGGAGATGATTGTGGACTACAGGAAAAAGAGGACCAAGCACGCCCCCATTCTCATCAACAGTGCTGCAGTGGAGCAGGTTGAGAGCTTCAAGTTCCTTGGTGTCCACATCATCAATAAAGAACATGGTCCAAGCACACCAAGACAGTCGTGAAGAGGGCACGACAAAACCTATTCCCCCTCACGAGCCTGAAAAGATTTGGCATGGGTCCTCAGATCCTCAAAAGGTTCTACAGCTGCACAATCGAGAGCATCCTGACTGGTTGCATCACTGCCTGGTATGGCAACTGCTCTGCCTCCGACAGTGCTACGGGTCTGTAGTAATTTAGTGCTACGGGTCGGTAGTCATTTAGGCAGGTTGCCTTAGTGTTCTTGGGCACAGGGACTATGGTGGTCTGCTTGAAACATGTTGGTATTACAGACTCAATCAGGGACATGTTGAAAATGTCAGTGAAGACACCTGCCAGTTGGTCAGCACATGCCCGGAGCACACGTCCTGGTAATCCATCTGGCCCAGCGGCCTGTGAATGTTGACCTGTTTAAAGGTCTTACTCACTTCAGCTACGGAGAGCGTGATCATACAGTCGTCCGGAACAGCTGATGCTCTCATGCATGCCTCAGTGTTGCTTGCCTCGAAGCGAGCATAGAAGTGATTTAGCTCGTCTGGTAGGCTCGTGTCACTGGGCAGCTCGCAGCTGTGCTTCCCTTTGTAGTCTGTAATAGTTTGCAAGCCCTGCCACATAAGACGAGCGTCGGAGCCGGTGTAGGACGATTCAATCTTAGCCCTGTATCGGCGCTTTGCCTGTTTGATGGTCACTTCCTGGTATGGCAACTGCTCCGGCCTCCGACCGCAAGGCACTACAGAGGGTAGTGTGTTCGGCCCAGTACATCACTGGGGCCAAGCTTCCTGCCATCCAGGACCTCTATACCAGGCGGTGTCAGAGGAAGGCCACCCCCTCCCTCTCCCCCCCTTTACACCACTGCTACTGTCTGTTGTCATCTATGCATAGTCACTTTAATAACTCTACCTATGTGTACATACCACCTCAAATAACCAGTGCCCCCACACATTGACTCTGTACTGGTATCCCCCTGTATATAGTCCCGCTGTTGTTATTTCACTGCTGCCCTTTAATTACTTGTTACTTTTATCTCTTATTCTTATGTATTTTTTTTAAACTGCATTGTTGGTTAGGGGCTCGTAAGTAAGTATTTCACTGTAAGGTCTACACCTGTTGTATTCTGAGCATGTGACTAATACAATTTGATTAGATTTATTATTACCATACAGATTCATGTAAACTCAAACACCAAAATACATATTGACCCTTCCTTTTTCTAATCTCTCCCTGCTGACTCAGGCATCTTGAAGAACCGCATTGACTGTCCCCCGGCCCTGCAGGGTCTCTCCGCCATGGGCCAGGTCCCCAGCGAACTCTCCTGGTACCGCACCTCCACCCTGGGCCACAGGGGTGTCCCGGCAGCCTCCTACGGCCGCATGTACTCTGGGACAGGCTCCCTGTCTGGTACGGGCTCCTTGTCCCAGCCTGCCTCCCGCTACTCCTCCAGGGAGCATCTGGACTCTCTGGCCCGCCGCCAGCTTTCCAGAGACCCCCTCGGCCGCCAGGCTGGAGGAGGATCCCAGAACCGTCTGGACCGCCAGGGCCCCCGGGACAACCTGGACCTGCTGCCCCGCCGGCGTGAGCCGGGCCTAGACAGAGCTTCCAGGGAGAACCTGAGCAGCTCCAGAGACAGGTTGGATGTCCACCAGCACAGCGCCCACGCCTCCCGGGAGGACTTGAGTGGGAATGGGGGTGTGGAGCCCGGTCTGGGAGGGTCGCGCTCCCAGCTCAACACCCTGACGCGGCGCCAGCCCTCCTCCCGTGAACACCTAGGAGGAGTGCTGATGAGCAGCCGCTCCCGTGAACAGCTGGAGGCCAACGGGAGCGGCGGGGTGACCCAGTCCCAGCCCTGCAGGGAGTGGCTTCGCACCCTGCCCCCCCGCCAGCACTCACACCCTGACCAGCCCCCGCCCTCCTCCCCTCCGGCCCCCATCAGCGAGGAACCCCAGGAGACCCCCCTACCTCGCCGCGGCCGGCTGGACTCTGCCCCCCTGTGTAGGTACCCCCTCCCTGCCCCCGGCGTCCCTCCCAGCCGCCACCCGTCCAGCGAGCACCTAGACATCCTGTCCTCCATCTTGGCCTCCTTCAGCTCCTCCGTGCTCACCCCCCCAGCCCCCTCCTCTGCACAAGGACCCTCCCCCTCCCCGCCCCACTCCGCCACCTCCCACAGCATCTCTGAGGTCTCCCCAGACTCTGAGTAAGTCCTGTACTCTCACTCAGCTTCATCTACCTGCTTCCTCTCCTCTTCACACTCCTGCTCTGCTCTCTTTCTCTATCCTCACACATCCATCTTTTTGGTTCCTATCAAAGATGTGATGATTTGGATTACAAACGTGTCATAGCCTGCATGTCAGGAGATGCACACCGAGTGTACAAAACATAATGAACGCCTGCTCTTTCAATGACATAAACTGACCAGGTGATTGCAATCTGATTGCAGATTGCATCCCTTATTGATGCCACTTGTTAAATCCACTTCAATCATTGTAGAAAAAGGGGAGAAGATAGGTTTAAGACATGGATTGTGTATGTGTGCCATTCAGAGGGTGAATGGGCAAGACAAAATATTTAAGTGCCTTTGAACAGGGTATGGTAGTAGGTCCACCACCCAAAGGACATCCAACCAACTTGATACAACGGTAGGAAGCATTGGAGTTAACATTCTACCCCTGTAGAATGCCTCGACGAATTGAGGCTGGGGTGGGGTGCAATTCAATATTAGGAAAGTGTTCTTAATGTTTTGTACACTCAGTGCATGTAGCATTCCTCAGCTATGTTATTTTGGCTTGCCCCTGATTGTGGGCTCTCTTTTCTCTTCACAGAGTCAACAGAAGTGAAGGACAGTCTTGATGACACCCTCCATATCCCACAATGCATTATGTTTGTATTGGGGATACCAATGACTGTGTGTGGGGGGGGGGGGCCGGGGAGAGGTCAAGGAGCACCCTGGACTGCTGAAGCACCCTGGGATACTGGAGGATCTAAGTGTTGAAGAAAGGCAGACAGTGAGATGGAGTTTGGAGGTGCTTGGTTCGTTCTGTTGACTATTTTCTGTTACAACCAGCACCAAATATGGGGAGGAGGGCTATACAATAGATGGCTATTAATGTTTCATGAACTTCGATCCTCAGATTTAGTCATGAACACAAGGATCGGAATTGAACCGCTAAGAAAAAGATGAACCTGTACATAACATTTTTATACATTTTGTATCTTTTTCATCAGAGACGAAGAAAAAAAACATGGACGTTTTTGAAGATTGCGTCCATGTGCGGTTGTGAACGAGGTGTGAATGGGATCTGTCGCTAGGGGCAATAGCCCTTGAATCAAAATACCGTTATCCAGAAACGTTTCCTCAAACCCGTCAGCTATATGTATAAAAATAGGGACGGGTCGGTTAGTGTTGATTGGATGAGATTGTGAGACCTGAGAACGCGATAGGACGAGGAAGGTGTCGGGGGCGGGTGATGGGAAACAGGAATGAATTCTATGAAAGAGGGATCTGACAGAACAAATGATTGTGAACAAGAAAGAAGGCGAACATACTTTGACATTTGAGAGGCTTGATTATGTCATTCTTCAGTTGGTCGGGATACTGTTTAGATGGAAGTGCTCTGTTAATCCAAGAAAAGACCCACTGCATTTGAACGTCAGTCGTCTATTCCGCAGCATCATCTCTCTTTCTGTGCTACTATATATCAGAAACAAAACACACCAGTGAAAAACTTAAACAGCATCATTACATATCTAATAGTTTCTCTGCCTGATATTTGGTCCGTTTTAGTGTACAAAACCCTCTGTTGGGAAAATGGCCACGTATAACTCTGGGGTTATAGGGGTACGAGAGGTAGAGAGAGAGAGCACGTTTAGGTTAGCACTAAAAGCCCTAAAGTGGTGTTCCATATTGGCTCTGAGATGAAAAGGCAGATCAGAGGAAGAGGAGTCACCTGTGCACCATAACGGGAGAACACGGTGCACATGTAATAACACGACGCTAAACAGACGCGTGGAACAGGGAAAAAAAGTGGGTCAAAAAGAAAAATGAGAGAGAAAGACAGAAGGAATCGAGGAAGTGTTACTCAGAGGAAGGACGAAAAGACAGATTGTAGAAAGAAAACGACTTGTCTCTTACACCGACGGTCTGCAAATCTCTTCAACGACCCGCTTTAATCTTTTTGTCTTTGGGTTGTGGTAATATAAATGTGACAGTATTATTGCCAAAAATCTCCCCAGGGTCCCAGATATCCATCCTTAGCTTTGTTCCATCTGTTTAACTGCTCTAGTTATTTTGCCACTGGTCAGTTCTTTTTTTATATTTATTATTGCAGTACCTTGTACAGACATGAGATTTATATTATTTATTACCTTGTCATTGTGTGAGAGTATGCAAGCGGTATTTGTTCAAATGGTTTTTTTACATGTAATGTTTCGTACGAGCTGACTCTCCCACTGTGACAAAATGCATTGAGAGAAAAGGAAATGTGTGAGAGAAAAGGGAAGTCATTGAAGTGTAATGATGGAGGGAAGGCGAGAGGAACGGGGGACTGTCAGTTTGTGTGCTTATTCTGGGGTATGTGCTATCCCGTCGGCATGGGGGGAATTTCAAACAGCTGCTCCTCAGTTACCAACATAAAAATAAGAAATATTCCTAACAAGATGTTGTTTGAGTCCTATTTTCTGTGAGTGACATTCCCTGGTGAAAACAACAGTTTTAGCAGACTAGTTTTGACAGTTTGTTTCCAGAGGGTCTCCTCTCTTTCAGGTCTCTTCACATTCAGAGATCTCTACCAGACAATTAAAACAAACTCCTACAGATCTAGACCAGCAATGAAAAGGAATAGCAAAACAAAGATTTTATTAAAGGTTTTAACAAATACCTGAAACTGTCAAAAAAAAAAAAATCAGCTTCATGAAAAACATAACAGCAACAACAAAATAAGCGTCAAATGATCGTGATCATCGCCCTCAGTGTCCTCACGACCGTGCTCGAGTAGCATCTCTTCCCCCATCTTCTTCAGCTTAGCCTGGTAGTTTCTCTTTCTGCCTCAACGCCTTCCTCGTGTCTTCTAAAACCTTCTGTTCCATCTGTAGGACTCTCATTCTCTGCTCATGTTCCAGCTCCGACAGTTCCAGCATGCGCGGCCCATACCGTGGGTCCTCAGACCCCCGCCCTGCTGCCAGAGAGGTGAGGGGTTGCGGGGCGGCCCGGGGGATGTAGGGCAGGTCAAAGTTCACGGGGCAAGAGGTGAGCAGGCTGGAGGATGAGGCAGATGGGACGGGCGGAGGGAGGAAGGACGGGGACGTCCCAGACCAGGAGGTTTCACTCTGGGTGAGAGTGGAGGCGTTGGGCTGGCTGGTGGAGAAGGGGAAGACGGACTGGGTTAGATTTCAACTGCACTGCATCCTTTTATAATAGAAGCTCTTTCAGTTGCTACTGAACTGTATTGACATGTTCATATGTAAATATCATCATACACTAGAGGATTGTCTATGGAGTTGTGCTCTAGCTGTGACACGTTACCTCATTGGGACTGTTATCAGCATCGTCCTGGTCACTCCAGTACATGCCACTAGATCACACAGAGATGTTATGCAGAGTTTAGCACAGGCAAAACGTGGGTGTCCACTGTCAAGTCAAATTACACAATGAACCGTGTTTTACGGAGCTGTGGTCCAATCTGTAATGATTCTTAATCTCTGGGTCGGGATAGAAGAAAACATCAGAATGACATTCAGATTGATATGAACACTTTACAGCAAGGTTGATATTTTTAAGAACGTGTGCCATCATTCCCAAGAGATACCGAATGTTCATCCTCTCCTTTTAATAAAAGGGACTAATTCAGACCTGGGACATCAGGTGAGTGAAACTAACTACCAGGAACAAACAACCATAGCGTTTCGGGACGGAATTGCACAGCCTTTATATCGAATGCCTTGCTTGCTACCTAGCAGGTTAGCAAAATGACAGTAATAATGCTAGCCAAGCTAATACACCTAGACTTCCCCATATACATGCGCTTATTTGGATGTACATTTTATTTGTAAATTAAAACAAATAAACATATGAGTTGTTGTTATTATTAGTCACCTGCAACCAGACAGCCAATAAGAGCGGCGAATTATCGTGGACAAACACTTTGTTGTCCTGCCACCATCACCCTCTCATGTTTGGCGGCCGGATACGAAATTTAAACAAAAAACCTAAGTATTTTACGCCAATGGCACTTTCGACTCTTTTTTTAACCAATGGCTGTCCGCTTTATTGCAAAGTGCGATGCATTATGTCAGTGTAGCCACATTTGATTGGATGCGTGCGGAAGAAACGCATGGGTGGCGAGCTAGTTCTTCAGAGAGAACATAACAAATTCACGAAATGTGTTTCAAAGGACAATGAATACTTGTTTTTGTCAAGAAATGAAAATAGTTTCCTGGCATCTAGATAGATATGTAAGTAACTAGCCATGTTATTTCCAAGACAGTAGCCCTGACATGACTAGCTAATTACCAAAGTCAAATATTGTTATAACTAGCTAATGTTAGCTAGCTAGCTAACCCCCTTTCATCTGCGTGGCTACCTAGTGGAATAAAAAGTTATTAGCATGTTGTCAGCTTTTTCGTATTTTCCTCCCTTGGTGTTGACAAGAAATCAGAAGTTACTGTAAATTAGATAGCTATAAATTGTGAATATCACTGTGCTGCACTGATTGGCAATGGCGACCTCCCTTTTCCCCGATTTTCATTCATAAGAGAAACATTGAAATAATAAGAGAATGAATACCAGCTAAAGCCACAAATTATCAAGCGCACACACATAGCTAGCTGACAGGTTGACGTCCTCTCACTATGCAAAATGTTTTTTTTTTTGGATGAGAAGATTACTAGCTAAAGTTAATGTTTCTGTATGTGTGCCAGGTCATCGGGTGCTGTTGATGAGAGGCTTTCAGCAGGGAGTGTGTCAATGTCAGTGATGATGGCAATTGAGACGGCAGCCCTGGTAGTCCCTGTCACCGCTCTGGAGTTCCTAAGGGAGGAGTACCTGCTGACAGGTAGGGGATCCCTGGCTAGTTACGTAATTATAACTGATATGCCATGGCTCATACAGCGTTACAGCTTGGCTAATGGAAAGCGCCTGCACTCATTTTTCAACTAACCTGTTCAAGGTGATACTTTCTTTATTCTCGATTTAGAAGAAAAGTACATCTTATAAATGTCCGTGTCCAACAAATCATCTCCAAGTGATTTTAATTTTGCAATCTGTTCCAAAGTATTTCCACACATAATAAAGAGATTTATCTGATCATATACATATGTAAGCAAGGTTTGAAATGATAATTTTTTGGTCAAATATTATATCTGTTTGGGCTTCATGTGGTCAATTTGCAGTCTACAAATGATTTGTAATTATGTTCCGTCACCCTGACCATGCACTCAAGAAAAAAATTGGCTTGTGGCTGAATGTAGTTGATGATCCCTGCTTTATGCTAGCTACTTATCAATGGCTTTCTCCTAGCTGGAACAGCTAGCAATGGTTGAACTAGCCAGTGATTTATTAGCCAATCCCTGGCTAGACAATACAAGACCGTCCTTACTGCCTTGTCAAAGCTGGAAGGCATATTCACAGTAATTTTCAACCTCTCCTTGTCCCAGTCTGTAATCCCCAAATGTTTTAAGATGACCACCACCAAGAACTCTAAGGCTTCATGCCACAATGACTACCACCCTGTAGAACTCACATCTGTAATCATGAAGTGCTTTGAGAGGCTGGTTATGGCACACATTAACTCCAACATCCCAGACACCCTAGACCCACTCCAATTTGCATACCATAGATGATGCTATCTCAATTGCTCTCCACAGTGCCTTCACCCACCTAGATAAGAGGAATACCTGTTGCCGCTACCGTCTCTTATGACAGAAAATAACTTCTGGACTTCAGGACTGCGATTACTCACCTTTTTTTCCTTTAATGAGTCTGACGAGCCCGACGCGAACGATATACTGCTTTCTCTGGAACAGGTCTAGATCCCCGTTATCTGGTCAGATAAAGCAGATGCTAAGCTACAGAACTGTTTTGCTAGCACAGACTGGAATATGTTCTGGGATTCCTCCAATGGCATTGAGGAGTCGGAGAGGGCATCAACAGTCACTGGCATCATCAATAACTGCATCGATGACGTCGTCCCCACAGTGACCGTACGTACATACTCCAACCAGAAGCCATGGATTACAGGCAACATCCGCACTGAGCTAAAGGCTAGAGCTACCGCTTTCAAGGAGCGTGACTCTAACCCGGAAGCTTATAAGAAATCCTGCTATGCCCTCCGACGAACCATCAAACAGGAAAAGCATCAATTCAGGACTAAGATTGAATCATACTGCACCGGCTCTGACGCTCGTCGGATGTGGCAGGGCTTGCAAACCATTACAGACTACAAAGGGAAGCACAGCCGAGAGCTGGCCAGTGATACTACCAGACGAGCTAAACTACTTCTATGCTTGCTTCGAGGCAAATAACACTGAAACATGCATGAGAGCACCAGCTGTTCTTGAAGACTGTGTGATCACGCTGTCCGCAGATGATGTGAGTAAGACCTTTAGTCAGGTCAACATTCACATGGCCACAGGGCCAGACGAATTACCAGGACGTGTACTGCGAGCATGCGCTGACCAACTAGCAAGTGTCTTCACTGACATTTTCAACCTCTCCCTGTCCGAGTCTGTAATAGCAACATGTTTTAAGCAGACCACCATAGTGCATGTGCCCAAGAACACTAAGGTAACCTGCCTAAATGACTACCGACCCGTAGCACTCACGTCTGTAGCCATGAAGTGCTTTGAAAGGCTGATCTTGGCTCACATCAACACCATTATCCCAGAAACCCTAGACCCACTCCAATTTGCATACCGCCCCAACAGATCCACAGATGATGCAATCTCAATTGCACTCCACACTGCCCTTTCCCACCTGGACAAAAGGAGCACCTATGTGAGAATGCTATTCATTGACTACAGCTCAGCGTTCAACACCACAGTGCTCTCAAAGCTCATCAATAAGCTAAGGACCCTGGGACTAAACACCTCCCTCTGCAACTGGATCCTGGGCTTCCTGACGGCCGCCCCCAGGTGGTAAGGGTAGGTAACAACACATCCGCTACGCGGATCCTTGACACGGGCCCCTCGGGTACGTTCTCAGTCCCTCCTGTACTCCCTGATCACTCATGACTGCACGACTCCAACACCATCATTAGGTTTGCCGACGACACAACAGTGGTAGGCCTGATCACCAACAACGACGAGACAGCCTGTAGGGAGGAGGTCAGAGACCTGGCCGTGTGGTGCCAGCACAACAACCTCTCCCTCAACGTGATCAAGACAAAGGAGATGATTGTGAACTACAGGAAAAAGAGGACCGAGCACACCCCCATTCTCATCAACGGGGCTGCAGTGGAGCAGGTTGAGAGCTTCAAGTTCCTTGGTGTCCACATCATCAATAAAGAAAATGGTCCAAGCACACCAAGACAGTCGTGAAGAGAGCACGACAAAACCTATTCCCCCTCAGGAGACTGAAAAGATTTGGCATGGGTCCTCAGTTCCTCAAAAGGTTCTACAGCTGCACCATTGAGAGCATCTTGACTGGCTACGTCATTGCCTGGTATGGCAATAGCACCGCCCCTCGATCGCATGGCGCTACAGAGGTTGGTGTGGACAGCCCAGTACATCACTTGGACCGAGCTCCCTACCATCCAGGACATTTATATCGGGCGGTGTGGTAGAAAGGCCCGTAAAATTGTTATAGACTCCAACCACCCAAGCCATGGACTATTCTCTCTGCTTCCGCACGGCAAGCCGTACCGGTGCATCAAGTCTGGCACCAACAGGCTCTTGAACATCTTCTATCCACAAGCAATACAACTGATCCAAATCTAACAAAATAGCTACACAGACTATATGAGTTAGCCTTACATCTGTATTGACCTTTTATTGATATTTTTGTACTGTCTCTATGCACACTCACAGTGGTGTCATCTGCATCCCTGCACACTCACTCACACACACACACTCCATCTGCTCAATCACACATAATATGCACATACATTTATACTGACTCTACACACCCACACACCCACTCACACATACAAGCTGCTGCTACTCTGTTTATCTTCTATCCTGTTGCCTAGTCCCCTTACCCCTATACATATCTACCTCCATCACTCCAGTAACCCTGCACATTGTAAATGTGGTATTGGAACTGACCCTGTATATAGTATGGTATTGAACTGACCCTGTATATAGTATGGTATTAACTGACCCTGTATATAGTATGGTATTAACTGACCCTGTATATAGTATGGTATTAACTGACCCTGTATATAGTATGGTATTGAACTGACCCTGTATATAGTATGGTATTAACTGACCCTGTATATAGTATGGTATTAACTGACCCTGTATATAGTATGGTATTAACTGACCCTGTATATAATATGGTATTGAACTGACCCTGTATATAGTATGGTATTGAACTGACCCTGTATATAGTATGGTATTGAACTGACCCTGTATATAGTATGGTATTGAACTGATCCTGTATATAGTATGGTATTAACTGACCCTGTATATAGTATGGTATTAACTGACCCTGTATATAGTATGGTATTAACTGATCCTGTATATAGTATGGTATTAACTGACCCTGTATATAGTATGGTATTAACTGACCCTGTATATAGTATGGTATTGAACTGACCCTGTATATAGTATGGTATTGATCTGACCCTGTATATAGTATGCTTACCCCTATACATATCTACCTCCATCACTCCAGTATCCCTGCACATTGTAAATATGGTATTGAACTGACCCTGTATATAGTATGGTATTGAACTGACCCTGTATATAGTATGGTATTGAACTGACCCTGTATATAGTATGGTATTGAACTGACCCTGTATATAGTATGGTATTGAACTGACCCTGTATATAGTATGGTATTGAACTGACCCTATATATAGTATGGTATTGAACTGACCCTGTATATAATATGGTATTGAACTGACCCTGTATATAGTATGGTATTAACTGTATATAGTATGGTATTGAACTGACCCTGTATATAGTATGGTATTGAACTGACCCTGTATATAGTATAGTATTGAACTGACCCTGTATATAGTATGGTATTGAACTGACCCTGTATATAGTATGGTATTAACTGACCCTGTATATAGTATGGTATTGAACTGACCCTGTATATAGTATGGTATTAACTGACCCTGTATATAGTATGGTATTAACTGGCCCTGTATATAGTATGGTATTAACTGATCCTGTATATAGTATGGTATTAACTGACCCTGTATATAGTATGGTATTAACTGATCCTGTATATAGTATGGTATTAACTGACCCTGTATATAGTATGGTATTACCTGTATATAGTATGGTATTGAACTGACCCTGTATATAGTATGGTATTAACTGACCCTGTATATAGTATGGTATTACCTGTATATAGTATGGTATTGAACTGATCCTGTATATAGTATGGTATTAACTGACCCTGTATATAGTATGGTATTACCTGACCCTGTATATAGTATGGTATTAACTGACCCTGTATATAGTATGGTATTGAACTGACCCTGTATATAGTATGGTATTGAACTGACCCTGTATATAGTATGGTATTGATCTGACCCTGTATATAGTATGGTATTGAACTGACCCTGTATATAGTATGGTATTAACTGGCCCTGTATATAGTATGGTATTAACTGACCCTGTATATAGTATGGTATTGAACTGACCCTGTATATAGTATTGAACTGACCCTGTATATAGTATGGTATTGAACTGACCCTGTATATAGTATGGTATTACCTGACCCTGTATATAGTATGGTATTGAACTGACCCTGTATATAGTATGGTATTAACTGACCCTGTATATAGTATGGTATTAACTGACCCTGTATATAGTATGGTATTGAACTGACCCTGTATATAGTATGGTATTACCTGACCCTGTATATAGTATGGTATTAACTGACCCTGTATATAGTATGGTATTGAACTGACCCTGTATATAGTATGGTATTGAACTGACCCTGTATATAGTATGGTATTGAACTGACCCTGTATATAGTATGGTATTGAACTGACCCTGTATATAGTATGGTATTGAACTGACCCTGTATATAGTATGGTATTAACTGATCCTGTATATAGTATGGTATTAACTGATCCTGTATATAGTATGGTATTGAACTGACCCTGTATATAGTATGGTATTAACTGACCCTGTATATAGTATGGTATTAACTGACCCCGTATATAGTATGGTATTAACTGACCCTGTATATAGTATGGTATTAACTGTATATAGTATGGTATTAACTGACCCTGTATATAGTATGGTATTGAACTGACCCTGTATATAGTATGGTATTAACTGACCCTGTATATAGTATGGTATTGAACTGACCCTGTATATAGTATGGTACTGGAACTGACCCTGTATATAGTATGGTATTAACTGACCCTGTATATAGTATGGTATTAACTGACCCTGTATATAGTATGGTATTAACTGACCCTGTATATAGTATGGTACTGAACTGACCCTGTATATAGTATGGTACTGGAACTGACCCTGTATATAGTATGGTATTGAATTGACCCTGTATATAATATGGTATTGAATTGACCCTGTATTTAATATGGTATTGAACTGACCCTGTATATAGTATGGTATTGAACTGACCCTGTATATAGTATGGTACTGGAACTGACCCTGTATATAGTATGGTACTGGAACTGACCCTGTATATAGTATGGTACTGGAACTGACCCTGTATATAGTATGGTATTAACTGATCCTGTATATAGTATGGTAGTAACTGACCCTGTATATAGTATGGTATTAACTGACCCTGTATATAGTATGGTATTAACTGACCCTGTATATAGTATGGTATTGAACTGACCCTGTATATAGTATGGTATTAACTGACCCTGTATATAATATGGTATTAACTGACCCTGTATATAGTATGGTATTAACTGACCCTGTATATAGTATGGTATTAACTGACCCTGTATATAGTATGGTATTGAACTGACCCTGTATATAGTATGGTATTAACTGATCCTGTATATAGTATGGTATTAACTGTATATAGTATGGTATTAACTGACCCTGTATATAGTATGGTATTAACTGACCCTGTATATAGTATGGTATTGAACTGACCCTGTATATAGTATGGTATTGAACTGACCCTGTATATAGTATGGTACTGGAACTGACCCTGTATATAGTATGGTATTGAACTGACCCTGTATATAGTATGGTATTGAACTGACCCTGTATATAGTATGGTATTGAACTGACCCTGTATATAGTATGGTACTGGAACTGACCCTGTATATAGTATGGTATTGAACTGACCCTGTATATAGTATGGTATTAACTGACCCTGTATATAGTATGGTATTGAACTGACCCTGTATATAGTATGGTATTGAACTGACCCTGTATATAGTATGGTATTGAACTGACCCTGTATATAGTATGGTGTTGAACTGACCCTGTATATAGTATGGTATTGAACTGACCCTGTATATAGTATGGTATTGAACTGACCCTGTATATAGTATGGTATTAACTGTATATAGTATGGTATTAACTGACCCTGTATATAGTATGGTATTAACTGTATATAGTATGGTATTAACTGACCCTGTATATAGTATGGTATTAACTGACCCTGTATATAGTATGGTATTGAACTGACCCTGTATATAGTATGGTATTGAACTGACCCTGTATATAGTATGGTATTAACTGACCCTGTATATAGTATGGTATTAACTGACCCTGTATATAGTATGGTATTGAACTGACCCTGTATATAGTATGGTATTAACTGACCCTGTATATAGTATGGTATTGAACTGACCCTGTATATAGTATGGTATTGAACTGACCCTGTATATAGTATGGTATTAACTGACCCTGTATATAGTATGGTATTAACTGACCCTGTATATAGTATGGTATTAACTGTCCCTGTATATAGTATGGTATTAACTGATCCTGTATATAGTATAGTATTGAACTGACCCTGTATATAGTATGGTATTGAACTGACCCTGTATATAGTATGGTATTAACTGACCCTGTATATAGTATGGTATTAACTGACCCTGTATATAGTATGGTATTGAACTGACCCTGTATATAGTATGGTATTGAACTGACCCTGTATATAGTATGGTATTGAACTGACCCTGTATATAGTATGGTATTGAACTGACCCTGTATATAGTATGGTACTGAACTGACCCTGTATATAGTATGGTATTGAACTGACCCTGTATATAGTATGGTATTAACTGATCCTGTATATAGTATGGTATTAACTGACCCTGTATATAGTATGGTATTGAACTGACCCTGTATATAGTATGGTATTGAACTGACCCTGTATATAGTATGGTATTGAACTGACCCTGTATATAGTATGGTATTGAACTGACCCTGTATATAGTATGGTATTGAACTGACCCTGTATATAGTATGGTATTAACTGACCCTGTATATAGTATGGTATTGAACTGACCCTGTATATAGTATGGTATTGAACTGACCCTGTATATAGTATGGCATTGAACTGACCCTGTATATAGTATGGTATTAACTGACCCTGTATATAGTATGGTATTAACTGACCCTGTATATAGTATGGTATTGAACTGACCCTGTATATATTATGGTATTGAACTGACCCTGTATATAGTATGGTATTAACTGACCCTGTATATAGTATGGTATTGAACTGACCCTGTATATAGTATGGTATTGAACTGACCCTGTATATAGTATGGTATTGAACTGACCCTGTATATAGTATGGTATTGAACTGACCCTGTATATAGTATGGTATTGAACTGACCCTGTATATAGTATGGTATTAACTGACCCTGTATATAGTATGGTATTGAACTGACCCTGTATATGGTATGGTATTAACTGACCCTGTATATAGTATGGTATTAACTGACCCTGTATATAGTATGGTATTGAACTGACCCTGTATATAGTATGGTATTACCTGACCCTGTATATAGTATGGTATTGAACTGATCCTGTATATAGTATGGTATTGAACTGACCCTGTATATAGTATGGTATTGAACTGACCCTGTGTATAGTATGGTACTTATTTATTGTGTTCTTCATATTTATTCTTATTTCTCGTATGTTTTTTCTAGTATTACATTGTTATTGATTATTGCATTGTTGGGTTTTGAGTTTGCAAGAAAGGCATTTCACTGTATTTGGGCATGTGACATTAAAACCCTTGCATGATCAATCTGATCTGGGCCATGTTCCAAATACTTATAAATTGCATCCTTCCTCTCTTCCTTTGTCCCTTCCTATGCTCTGTCATTAAGTGTGATTAGATATTTGACGTGTGCATGCGTCCATACAGGTGAGGGTCCGATCCTGACAGTGTACCGCCTCCAATCTCAGTCCAAAGCCTTCACCTCACTGAGCGTGCTCCTCAACTACCGCATCCATGGGATTCGTCCCAAACCACAGACAGGAGTCAGACGGACCAGTGACCCAGACGATGAGGTGGTAGTGTTTGGAGGGAAGGCTGTGCGCTTGCTGAGGCTGAGTGCTGGAGGGCAGAGGCTAGAGCCGCTGGGCCCCCTCATGGAGCTGCCTGACTGGGCCCTGGACGTCCGCTGGGTCTCTGGAGAGAAAGGTCCACTCCTCGGCGTGGCTCTGGCCCACAACGCTGCTCTGTTGCTGGATCCTGTTGAGGGCCTCGTCCTGGCCCTCTGCTCTTGCCAGGAGGGGTGTTTGCTGTACTCCGCCCTGCTCCTGGGTGGAAACTGGGAGGACTCTGTCCTGGTTGGGGGGACCGTGTTCAACCAGCTGGTGCTCTGGAGGCCAGGGGGGGCACAGCCGGACGGGAAGGCCCCAGTGGAGAGGCGTCTGCCAGGTCACAGTGGCGTCATCTTTAGCCTCTGTTACCGCCGGGAGACTGGCTGGCTGGCCTCCGCCTCGGACGACCGCAGTGTGAGGGTCTGGGGGGTGGGGGACCTGGGGGGTACTGGAGGGGGGTGTGGAGACCCCAGCCCGACGTGTCTGCGGGTGTTGTATGGACACCAAGCCAGGGTGTTTTCCGTCAAGCTGTCCCCTGGACGGGTGTACAGCGCTGGGGAGGACGGCGCCTGTCTGCTGTGGGACTGGGGGGGTGGGGGGAGGGTGGCTCGGACACTGAAAGGCCACCGGTCCGGGGGGGTGAGGGCGCTGGCGGTCAGTGAGGGAGGGGACGGCCAGGGGAGGTGGGTGGCCACCGGAGGGGCAGATGGAGGGATCCGCCTGTGGCGGGTGGGGGGTGAGGAGGAGAAGGGGGGTGGCGAGGGAGGGCAGGGGGAGGCGGAGAGCCTGGTGGACTTGGGCTTCCAGGGCCGAGGTGTCCCCAAGGTGGTGGGTGTGGTGGGGGACGGGCACTGGATCCAGGGCAGGGTGGTAGTGAACACAGACCATGGGGACGTCTACCTCTATGAGGGGGGGCGGTGGGGTCTCCTATGGGAGGGGGGTCCTGAGTTCCAGTCCTACTGTGTGATGGAGGTGCTAAGGGTGAGGGGTTGGGGGGCTGCTGCATCCAGGGAGGGGCTGTGTGCTTTAGGCAGCCTCAGTGGAGGGGTGCAGATCTTCCCTCTGTCTCAGCCTGGCGCGGGGGTGTTGCTGAGGGCAGGGCCAGGGAAAGTCCACAGTGTGCTGTGGGTGAAGGGCCAGGCAGAGGGGCAGGGGCGAGGGGGGTACCTGCTGGCGTCCGGAGCAGAGGGCCTGGTCCATCGTTGGCAGGTGGAGGTAGAGATGAGAGACACTGGACTGGCTCTCAGGGTGGAACCACTCTGTCCTCTCCTTCTGCCTCCCTGTGCCAAACGCTGGCTCACTGCTGTAGTTTACCTCAACCGCCCACAGGGGGCACTGTGGGTATGTGGAGACAGGAGAGGATCACTGCTGCTGTTTGAAGAGAGTGAACACCATCAAGAGAAGAAGAGGGGAGATGGAGAAGAGCATGAGGATGAAGAGATGGGAAGAGAGGCACATAATGGGCTGGTTGAAAGCCATGATGAAAAGGGGGACGTGGTAGTCGGAGAGGAGGATGAGGAGAGAGAGGCCAGCAAGACAGGGCTGACCCTCCAGCCTGTGAGCTCTCTGTTCGGGGTGCACGGAAAGCAGGGGGTGACGTGGGTGTCGGAGCACCGGGGGCTGCTGTACAGTGCGGGGAGAGATGGCTGTGTGAGGGTCCTCCGGGTTGGGCCAGAGGGACTGGAGGTTCTGAGGGTCCAGCGGGCCTGCAGGGGGATGGAGTGGCTGGAGAGAGTTCTGCTTCTGGAATCCCAGGACTCAGAAGAGGAGCAGAGGGTCCAGGAACCAGAAGGGAGTGGGAAAGAGGCCCGCTTTGTGATCGTGGGCTTCCACTCGGTCCACTTTGTGGTGTGGGACCCCGTGAGGCAGGAGAGGCTGCTGTCAGTGCCCTGTGGAGGAGGCCATCGTTCCTGGAGCTACTGCCCCCACCAGGACGGCCTCTCTATGGGCCAGGGGGCCCTGGTGTTCATCAAGCAGGGGGTGGTCCTGGCCTCTGAACCCTCTGGGGAAGCACCCAGCCGGGCAGGGAGCCTGGACCTGAGACAGGGACTGCATGGTAGGGGCGTGGGCTGTGTGTGTCGCTTGGGAGTAGTGGGGGAGGCTGGAGAGGGCCGCTGGGAGGTGCTGGTGACCGGAGGAGAGGACACCAGCTTGACCGTCCTGGCGGTCCGACCGCAGACGGGCGAGGTCAGAGTGCTGTCGGTCATCACCGACCACATCTCGAATGTTCGGACTCTGACAGCAGTCAAACGTTTGGATGGAAAGACTGACAGAGGGACAGATAAACAGACAGCAGCACAGTCCCTCTCTGTACTGCTGGTATCTGCAGGTGGGCGGGCACAGATGCAGTGCTACCGGCTGCTGATTGGAGGAAATGGACAGTTAGGCTTGCCCTCTTGTCAGGTGATACAAGTGGCCAGCCACCGATTGGACGATCAGTGGGAGAGAATGCGGAACCGACACAAGACTGTGAAAATGGACGCAGAAACCAGGTGAGTGTTTGAACTTTGTACTTTATACAAATGCTCGCTTTCATTCAATTCGATCATACAAAGATATCCCTTTACTTTCTACCAGAACACACCAACACACAGATACAAGCACAATCTGATGTTTTACTCTGCTGTTTGTGTTTTCAGGTACATGTCCATTGCCGTGGTGGATGATGGGACAGAGTCGGTCCTCCTGGCGTTGGCCTGCAGTGATGGAGCTGTGAGGTAAGCGTGTAATACACTATCATTGTTCTACCAGTCAAAGTCATGAGGTGCACAAAAGATTATGACCTAGTGTTTTTATTTGACCCCTTTCCTAAAATAATGTCTGTCTTTCCCTCTCTCTCTCTTTCTTTCTCGTTCCTCTCTCTCTTTCTCGGTCCTCTCTTTCTCGTTCCTCTCTGTCTCTCGCTCTCTCTCGCTCGCTCTCTCTCTGTCGCTCTCGCTCGCTCTCGCTCGCTCTCTCTCTCTCTCTCAGGCTCTTCTCAGTCAGTGAGTTGAGGGGGAGGTTTGAGCTCCTGTGGGAGAGTTTCCACCACGAGCGATGTGTACTCAGCATCGCCACCTACAGCCTGGAGGATGGACAGGGCAATCGGTGAGGCACTGGGGGGGGGGGGGGGGGGGGGGGGCTGACGGCTCCATGACAGGTTGCAAAGGCAACACAACACAAGATGCAATTCATGTTCTGGATAACCCACATTTTCCCTCATCATCATTTTGACCTCCTCTTAATAACATCAGCCTAACGTTCTCTCACCTCTCTGTCTCCCTCAGACGTGTGTTCCTCTTCAGCGCAGCCACAGATGGAAGGATAGCAGTGTGGGATATGAGCACCGTGGCCAACTCAGAAGACAAGCCCCCTACTGCGGCCCTAGCCCCAACCAGCCCCTGTCTAACAGTCCCCGCCCACCAGAGTGGAGTCAACACCCTGGCCGTATGGGAGGAGGGCCTGGGGGCGGGACATACAGACGAAGCCCGGATAACATTGGCCAGCGGAGGAGATGACGGACAGCTGTCAGTGGCGCTCATCGGGGTGCAGTACCAGGGGGAGGCGGTAGGGGGCAGCAGAGTGTGTCTACAGCTCCAGTCTCAGTGGTCAGTGGCTTTAGCCCACGCCGCCCCTCTGACCGCCCTGAGGATGCTGAGCCCAGGCCTGTTAGTGTCCACATCCCCTGACCAGAGGGTGTGTCTGTGGAGGCTGGCCACTACCGGACTCAGCCAACAGGGAGCGCTCGTCTCCCATGTGGCAGACGCAGCAGGGCTGGAGGTGTGGATTGAGGCTGGGGTTGGGTCTGGATGTGGGGACAGGGGCTGGGTGGTTGTCTGTGGACAGGGGTTACAGCTGCTGAAGGTGACCGACGTGGAGGATGGAGGGAACAGGGAGGATAAAACTGGAGGAAAGAGCTGTGTGAAAGTGTCTTTACACCAGCGTTGTCTGGAAGACAAGACAACATGACCTGTTGTGAACTGGACCCGTGAACTAGATTAATAATAATAATAATGTTCATTTGGATTTTGAAATAAACGTAATTTAAATCAAGATATATATCTCAAATGATTTATAGATGTATGGCTGCTTGTGGTCTTCTGTGGCAGCCAGGGCAAGTGAAGTGGGAGTAATACTATGGGTTCAACTGACTGAGTGTGTGTGTGGGGGGGGGGGGGGGGGGGGGGGGGGTAATGTACTCCACCGCTGTAATGTGAAATGGAGGTCTGGATGGGGGTCAGTACACAGGTTTACAGTGGGGCAGGACTGCAGTAGATGAACATGAATATTTTAGTCACGTCTCCGATTGCCATTCATCCAGCATCCGTCAGTGTGCCAACTTCACTGATGAGAGAGAGGGGGGGAGAGAGAGAGAGAGAGGGGGGGGGGGAGAGAGAGAGAGGGGGGGAGAGAGAGAGAGAGAGAGAGAGAGGGGGGGAGAGAGAGAGAGAGAGGGTGGGGGAGAGAGAGAGAGAGAGGGGGGGAGAGGGGGGGAGAGAGAGAGAGGGGGGGGGGGAGAAAGAGAGAGAGAGGGGGGGGGGAGAGAGAGAGGGGGGGGGGGGAGAGAGTATTTGAAGAGCTAGACGGGGCAGGGTGGTGATGCCACCTTCTGACCGATGACGTATACAAACAAATGTATATGTAAATTCTCTGCAAAATAGCTGGATTGGGGTTGTTTCAGAAAAGACCTGTAATTCAACTGTAGTATGCTGAGATCACCTGGAGAAAGATAAATGTGAAGCGTGAGAGAGAGAGAGAGGACTCATGGAAGGGATCTAGTGATGCGTGGAGGGAGTCGGTGCTGAAGGAGGAAGTAACTTCGCTGTGAGCTCAGTTGAACAGAAGGCGTTGTCTGACGAAAGATCAAAGAGAGAAAGGAAGAGTGGGTGTGCAGTGGTGTGAGGGATGCCTTGGAGTAGCCGGGCCCGTGAAAACGGGGCTGAGGTGAGCCAGCGAAGCCCCCGAGGGAGGAGAAAAGACCCCCAAATTGAGGAGCCTTCCACACCCACCAGAGAGGTACAGTACTACAAACTGGTGACACTGTTGACCAAGTTGTTGTGTTTTTATCATGGCTATAAACTGATCTCTCTGCTCTGTCATCACAGGCCGCAGTATCTGTGATGTCACAGGATCGGTTGCCTATGATTGGCTCTGGAAGTAAGCCAGCAGGTACAGTGAACTAACTATAATTTCAATAAGGCCTTTTCCCAATTAGATTGGCTCAACTTCTGCGTCCTCTCTGGCCTCCTTTTTGAAAAATGTCAAAGGTAATCGAGGAAAGGCGGCAAGGAGAGGGAAAGTGGACTAAAATGCGCTCGTATGAAATTGGACTCCTCCAATCGCGTGTCATCAGGCAAATGGCGTTTACAGGGTGGAATCCCAAAATAAATGTAGAAAGTGATGAAAACTAATTTTGCTAGTTGTGCGAGACATTTTATAGATGAAGGGAAAGTAGCATATATACATGTTTTATGTTTGCATGCTTTTCTCCTCCGAGAAAACAATAGCTGATTCAAAAGGCGTGTGGCAGGTTTCAAAACTCTTCCGTGAAGTAATCCGGTAGGATGCACTTGTGCCTCTTCGTCTTAAGGAGGCTATCGAGGAGGGGAGGACCATCTTCCGTTTGCCTACTAACGAATTGACACACTCCTCGACCACTTGTGGGTTTCGGGGTCACGGAGGAGAGAGGACGGACTTTAGCCCAAACAAGAAAACCCTCCTTGTGTTGCTATTTTGACTTCCAATCCCGTATCTATTTGAAGACGCTCCCTAGGAGCAGCATGCGGTGAACAGACATACTCCCATTCCAGTAAAGAAAAGTGCTGGCATGTAGTGTAGACACTGTGACATTAGTGTTAACATCATCAGTCCGTCTGCTCCGTTGTATTGACCGCTGGTCCTGGACCAGTGTCAAATGCTAACTGGTCTAAGAGACCTGCTCCTGTCTCCTCTCCTGTCTCCTCTCCTGTCTCCTCTCCTGTCTCCTATCTGTTGGCTCTCAAGTGTTTGTTTTCCTCTGGCTTTGTCCTCTGTCAACACACAGACACTTGATCATATCAACAGAGAGACACAGGGCAAGAACTAGGGCAAGGAAATCCACATGAAAAATGATTCCCTTTGTACACTGAGTATACAAAACATTAGGAACACCTTCCTAATACTGAGTGGCACCACCTTTTGCCATCTAAACAGCCTCAATTCATCAGGGCATGGACTCTACAAGGTGTTGAAAGCGTTCCACATGGATGCTGGCCCATGTTGACTCCAATCCTTCCCACAGTTATGGCAAGTTGGCCAGATGGGAAACTGTTGAGCGTGAAAAACCCAGCAACGTTGCTGTTCTTGACACAAACCGGTGCGCCTGGCACCTAATACCATACGCCATTCAAAGACACTTAAATCATTTTTCTTGCCCATTCACCCTCTGAATGGCACACACACACAGTCCATGTCTCAATTGTCTTGAGGCTTAAAAATCCTTCTTTAACCTGTCAACCTCCCCTTCATCTACATTAATAAAAGTGGACTGAACAAGTGATATAAATAAGGGATCATTTCACCTGGTAAGCCTATTTCAAGGAAAAATCAGGTGTTCCTAATGTTTTGTACAGTCAGTGTGTAGACTATGCTTGATTTAGTAAAACACTTTTATACACTTGAATACTTTGATGGCACATTTACATACAATTGAAAAACTGTATACTATACAAATTCAAAGACAACCTCGCCCTATGTCAACTGTATATCAGTGACAAGCGAAGGTGCTTTAAAGCTGAAATCCATGAAGGGGGATACAGTGCCACTGTTCGGCCCCCAGCACCTTTGTTATTGTTTTTGTTTTGTTGATGAAACGAAAGAGAGGAGCATCCAGCATCGTGGTAAAAAAAAAGTCACATTACATATTCTGCAGTTTTAATCACGCATGCAATGATGTCCTAGGGAAAAACAGTGTTGGTTGTTTGAAATAACTCATTTGTTGTTGTAATAAAGCAGACATACCCGGCAGTTTCAGCAACTGTGGATTTTAGCTTTAAAACAGTCCTGCCTTGTCTGTTCAACATGGAAGAATCTCTCCTCCTCCACAGCCAAGCCGACTATGACAACCCACCAGCGCCCCTCTCAGGCCGCACGGAGGAAGCGCACCCAGCCGGGCCAGACCTCCGCCAACCTTCCCCCGGACAGCATGACCCCGTGGGGCGGACTGTCCCTGTCTGAATCCTCCTTCACCAGCATCCCTCCGCCCCCGCCCGCCCCTCTCCCCACACCCCTGTCCCCCCAACTCCCCCGACACCTGTCGGGGGGTGTCGGTGTCCGGAGCCCTGCCCCCTCGCCCCCGGTCACAGCGCCCACGGAGGGGAGCAGGGCTGTGAGGGTGAGGCGCAGGGTGCTCCCCCAGCACAGGCTCCCCCGTGCCCCCCGCTTGCCCCCACTCAGACCCGTCACCAACCTCAGTTTCTCCCGCAGCTTCACCTTCTCCTTCTTTGAGCTGCCGCTGCACCAGTCCCCCCACAGCCGCGCTGAACGCGTCCGAGACCTCATGCTGCTGCTGAGACAGATCCAGTACTGACTGACCGCGACACACCATGACCCAGAACAGCGACTCAGTACTGACCACAGCATAGCTATTAACTAGGACAATACTTGACCACTCACCAGGACAATGGTCCAGTTCTGGTTGCATCACAATTACACCAAGTCCAAGCACTGGTACCGGTGGTCAGGCACGGTCCTTCTGAAAATGTCCAGTACCGACCACCTTGATGGTACACCAAGGACCACAACAGCACCATGGTTATGTGCAGATCATCTGAACCAGATCATCTGAACCAGATCATCTGAACCATTTCTGATTAAGTCAGTCCAGGGATACTGCTTTTAAAGCACGTTTATTCTCAGCGTTTGTATGTTAGTGTGCCCAGTGATTGGAGTACTAAACATTTGTCTGCGTGTGACGTGTGTTAAGAATGTTTAGTTCTTATTGTCTGTCTGGATGTGGGGGTGAGGCTTTGAGACGGCGTAGTACAGGTTAAATTAGGTAATTTATCAGATTAGAACATATCGACAAAAAAAGAACAGATTCAAAAAATATACAGAGTTAAAACTCAGGATAATTGGATGGTAGAGTTTTATGTAGCCTGATATGCTAGTCAAAGTCTATCTAAGTTCATGTTCGATGCCGTAGTTATAATGTGGGAAATGGTCCCATTGCAGGTTGGGAATCATTCTCTCCCAAGACATGATCATTTAAAGATCTGTATTTCTCTCTCAAAATCATAAAGATTATAGCATTTCATTTAGTCATCTTTACACTTTATATGATATAAAGAAAGTTAATGTTTGATCTAATGTGTCAATGTTTAGAATGTAAGGTTGGCAAGAATTCTCTCCTGAGACTTTGGGTAAAGAATTTTTAAAAGTCTCCATTTGTGTCAGAACTATTTGGAGGAATTTGTTTTTGTCATTATGTCACTTTATATTATACAATGTGATGTGGCAAATGGTTATAAATTAAGGCTCGTTTGAGAACCTAAGATGCTTTATCCCAAGACCTTTATGCATATCAGTACAGCAGAAGAATCAACGCACACCTACAAATCATCAAACACACCCTGTCCTCACTCACTGGTAGAGATACCTGCGCAAAGCGGTGCACACGCATACTCACACACCTATAAGCTACTCCACAGACATGCGCACCCTTTGCTGACTGACATGGTGTCACGTGTGGGTATCTGATATCAGTGGACTTTGAGACAGATAGGCAGTGGCGTTGGTGTTCATTTGGACCTTGTCCCCAGGATGACAATCTGATAGCCCTGTAGTCTCTGTGAGACCACAGGCAGGCACATCCCGGGGGCATCAGGGGCCAGAGATTCACAACATTTCATTCCCATCGAAATGTTGTTGTCTCTAGTTCCAGAGAAACCGTTGCAATATTTTAAACAAATGTCAGGGGATCAGAATTTTAACAGAGGATCAGAGCCAGCAGCATACGAGCCAGCAGCATACCACCCTGCATCCCACTGCTGGCTTGCTTCTGAAGCTAAGCAGGGTTGGTCCTGGTGGGTACCTGGATGGGAGACCAGATGCTGCTGGAAGTGGTGTTGGAGGACCAGTATGAAGGCACTCTTTCCTCTGGTCTAAAAAAATAAATATCCCAATGCCCCGGGACAGTGATTGGGGACACTGCCCTGTGTAGGGTGCTGTCTTACAGATGGAACGTTAAACGGGTGTCCTGACTCTCTGAGGTCACTAAAGATCCCATGGCACTTATCGTAAGAGTAGGGGTGTTAACCCTGGTGTCCTGGCTAAATTCCCAATCTGTCCCTCATACTATCATGGTCACCTAATCATCCCCAGCTTACAATTGGCTCATTCATCCCCCTCCTCTCCCCTGTAACTATTCCCCAGGTTGTTGCTGTAAATGAGAACGTGTTCTCAGTCTACTTACCTGGTAAAATAACGGTCCCAATTTTTTTTATCTCATTTGTTTTTTTTAACTGTCCCCTGAGCATGTTGGTACAGTATGTATAATTATAATTAATATAATTACCAACTTGTAACGCCCTGGCCATAGAGAGGGGTTTTTGTTCTTTATTTTGGTTAGGCGTTCTATGTTCATTTTTCTATGTTTTTGTATTTCTTTGTTTTGGGCCGTGTGTGGCTCACAATCAGGCACAGCTGTAGTTTGTTGTTGCTGATTGGGAGTCACACATAAGTAGCCTGGTTTTCCTTTGGGTTTTTGTGGGTGATTGTATTCTGTTAGTGTGTTTTCCTGACAGGACTGTTTCTGGTCGTTTTTGTTTCGTTTTTGTAAAGTGTTCTCTTTTTGAATTAAAATTCTAATGATGAACACATCCTCCGCTGCACCTTGGTCTAATTCTGACGACGGCCGTTACACAACTCTACTACTTTGTGTGATAAGACATGAAATGCTTGTTAAATCGTGTGATGTTCTACTTATGTCCACCTTTATCATGCCAATTGAAAGTCACACCAGGACATTGTTGACTTCTCGATTTTGGTTGGGCTCGAAGGGAAGTCAATTTGATCCATTTTTATCCAGTCCGTGAGACATGTTCCGTTCTCCATAACCGTTCGCTCCTTCTGTCATTCTAAAGCACACGGGAACAACAGACAGTGAAATACAGCTGGACTTTGTATACTAGTTCACTTTTCCCTTCTACCACTGATAATGTTATTCGACACAGAGCCGAGTTTCGTTTATTACAGTGAGAGGCATCTGACTTCACTTACACGTGGGGCTCACAGTGTTTCAATTCATCCGCTCGTCAAGTTCTTGGACCGTGTGTTATGGAACGGCCCCAGATAGATCCAAGCCCCACTGTAGACAAGATCTTGTGGAATAATTAAGTAATAATTCATGATCCAAATGTAATCAGGGGCATTTCCACTCTAACGGTTCTATTTATTAGTTCAGCTATAAATACAACATTTGGTTCCTCTCAAATATCACCTAAAAGATTAGAGTATTAGAGTAGTTTTGTGTTTCCCTGATTTCATATGTGTGTGGAATGTTTTCCTCAGGTCTCCACACTGCTGTTGGCGTTGAGGGATTAGTTCATTGTAGTAGAGGCTGATGTCTTGTATTCCACCAACCACTATAAACTGGGTGGTTCGAGCCCTGAATGCTGATTGGCTGAAAGCTGTGGTATATCAGACCGTATGCCATGGGTATGACAAACCATTTATTTTTACTGCTTTAATTATGTTGGTAACCAGTTTATAATATCAATAAGGCACCTCAGGGGTTTGTGATATATGGCCAATATACCACGGCTAAGGGCTGTGTCCAGGCACTCCGCGTTGTGTTGTGCCTATGAACAGCCCGAGCCGTGGTATATTGGCCATATACCACACCCCTTCGGGCCTTATTGCTTAATTATACTCGTGGTTGTAGGATTCCAAAAACACATTAGTTTGTTAGATAGCTTTAAGTCCTGTGAATGTGACAGTGTGGTGTTTAATCAACTGAAGATGGGCCTGGATATCAACGAGTTTGCTTGGGTTCTCCCTCTTGGGAAAGGCCCTACTTTTAAGCCAGGGCTCTTTTTGTCTACGTCCCAAATGGCATCCTATTCCCTGTGTAGTGCACTACTTCGGAATGCGAGCCACGATAAAGGAAGCAGCGTTGAATCATTGAGGGGAACGGATTGCCGGCTGCTGTGAGCAGAGTTCAAGGCTTCACTCCACCCTCCCCGGCACACGTGGTGTACGGTAAACACACTCACATGACATCAGCCTGCTCATTCTCTCTGGACATAGTTGTGTTCAGGGTTTGTCTTCACCCGGTATTTAGTCTCCCACACACACGGTTGGGTTATTTTAATATTTAATTGCTATGCTATTCTTTTGCACCTTCACTCTAATTATATCTAAACTGGCTCACTGAACTATTCATACACAAAACAGAGAGAAATTGGCAAATGGAAAATTGGCAGCAGTCAGACCGTCCTTATATAGCAGTGCTGGAGAGTGTTCCTGCACTGTGCTTTTGACTTCAAGATGGACAGTATTATTCTTAATCCTGTCCTGCCTGATCACACAGCCATGCTGGACGAAGCACAGTTGGATATACTGGGTCAGCGGTTGGGAAAGAAGTCCCGGTCGGTTTGGGAGAGGGTGAAGGCAGAATGCTGGTGAGTGACAGTGGAGCCTTGTTGCGCCATTCATGCTCTATATTTTCATTGTGGCGTGAATGTTAACCCCACCCCCCAGTAGTCTGGGGCATCGTGAGGGACATACCGTATATTATTATGAGGGATGATATCACGTTATTGGTGTTGCCTTTTAAATATCACATTTCCTTTTATATTAACACATTTTTCATTTGGCCTACATATTTATACCTGTCACATTCAACAGAGAGAAATGAACCCTTTATGTCTACGATTGAACCCCGACTCTGGTTGTGTCTCCTCTCCCAGGTGTTCTGGTCCCAGGCTGAAGAGCTATATGTTGTCATCTGTTCCTGTCCTCTCCTGGCTGCCCCGCTACTCCCTCAGAGACAACGCCATCGGCGACCTGATTTCGGGCGTCAGCGTGGGTATCATGCACCTACCCGGAGGTACCACTGACTACCTGGAGCTACAGATATGAATGAGATTGATACGCACCTGGTATACCTACCGCTCATGTCTGCTTTAGGCCAGACGCTTCACTCTCTGTGTTTCTCTCCCCCCCTAAGGCCTGTCTAATGCGTTGCTGGCCGGGGTGCCGCCTGTGTTTGGTCTCTACACCTCTTTCTATCCGTTGGTCATCTACTTCATCTTTGGGACGTCCAGACACCTCTCGGTGGGTGAGTGTTAACACGGACCGTCACTCTCATCACCTGAAGTGGTGGGCATATTCAACTTCCCTCATTGGCTTCCTTCTCCTTTCAGTTAGTGCTGAATGAGTGACATGTGGGTAGGGTTCAGTTAGCCTGAGCGAGGAAAGAGTTCAAGGCTTTGAATATGACATCGGTGCATTTCCATGCATGACGGGCACACAGGTACTTTCGCCATTCTTTCCATCATGATTGGCACCGTGACGGGTAACGTGGAGTTGCTTAGCAACGGTGTCGAGGAGCGGGAGGGCGACGCACAGATGGCTCGAGTGTGTGTGGCAGTACAACTTACCTTCCTTTGTGGCCTTATACAGGTGAGCGCACACACACACACACACACACACACACACACACACACACACACACACACACACACACACACACACACACACACACACACACGTCTTAGGATGACAGGCTAGATATGTTACTTGTCCCTCTCTACAGATAGTGTTGTTCTTGATGAGAGGAGGGGATGTGTGTCGCTGGCTGTCTCAGCCCCTGGTGAGCGGCTATACCACGGCGGCAGCCCTCCATATCACCGTCTACCAGCTGCCTCTACTCTTTGGCATCCCAGCCAACAGACACAGTGGTTTCCTGGCTGTAGGCTGGGTGAGCTTTGTGTGTGTGTGTGTGTGTGTGTGTGTGTGTGTGTGTGTGTGTGTGTGTGTGTGTGTGTGTGTGTGTGTGTGTGTATGTGTGCACGTCTCTGTCTTCACCCCTGTGCCCTGGTGTGTGTCAGACGCTGGTTGATGTGCTGTCTAGAGTGACTAACGCAACGCCTGGGACGCTGGTTGTCTCCGCCGTCTCCATGGTGATCCTGGTGGGAGGCAAGATGCTGAATAGACTCTTCAAGACCAAGCTACCCATGCCTATTCCATGGGAGCTAGTGCTGGTAGACACACACACACACACACACACACACACACACACAGTCAGACATGAGTCAGAATTGCATAAAGGTCTCTCTGTTGAAGACTGTTCCAGTGTGATGACTTCATCTCCTCTGTCCTCTTCATTTTATCCTCAGATAACGCTGGCCACCTTCTTGTCAGTGCAGTTGGAGTTGTCAGGACAACATAGTGTCCAGGTAGTAGGACACATACCCACTGGGTTAGTCCTACTGTCTCTCTTCATCTGTTTGTGCCATGTCAAATGAATTTACTTGTGACATAAACTTGAGTTATTACCGTGTTATGTTCACAGGCTACATGGGATGAATAGAGAAATATGATGAAACTACCAGTATGTCCCCTCTCTCTTTCCGTGGCTCCAGCCTGTCCCCCCCAGCCCTCCCCTCTCTAGCCCAGGCCAAAGAGCTGTTTGGTCCGGCTCTGTCCCTGGCTGTGGTGGGCTTTGGCTTTACCTCCTCCATGGGCAGAATGTTTGCACACAAACATGATTACGCCATAGACAGCAACCAGGTAACAGAGAAATGAGCTCTCACATTGTCTCCTAATGGACTCACTATATTCACTCCACTGTTAGGACGACCAGTTTCTCTCTCCCGCTATTTCACTGCTATAATTGGTCTCTTCCTGCTGTAGGACCTGTTGGCGATAGGACTCTGCAACACAATTGGAGGGATGTTCCACTGTTTTGCCGTCAGCTGTTCTTTGTCACGCAGTACGGTCCAAGAAAGTATTGGGGTGAAAACTCAGGTAGTTTTCTTTTTTCTTTTTAAAGCTAGAATTTGGAACATTGCTGTGCTTCCATTCCGTCACAAGAGGTGTTGGGCGATTAGGTGTTAGATGGGGTTGAGGTCAGGGCTCTGTGCAAGCCAGTCAAGTTCTTCCACACTGATCTCGACAAACCATTTCTGTATGGACCTCGCTTTGTGCACGGGGGCATTGTCATGATGAAACAGGAAAAGCCCTTCACCAAACTGTTGCCACAAAGTTGGAAGCCCAAAATCATCTAGAATGTCATTGTATGCTGTAGCGTTAAGATTTCCCTTCACTGGAACTAAGGGGCGTAGCCAGAACCATGAAAAACAGCCCCAGACCATTATTCCTCCACCAAACTTTACAGTTGGCACTATGCATTGTGGCAGGTAGCGTTCTCCTGGCATCCACCAAACCCAGTCAGACTGCCAGATGGTGAAGCGTGATTCATCACTCCAGAGAACGCGTTTCCACTGCTCCAGAGTCCAATGGCTGCGAGCTTTACACCACTCCAGCCGACGCTTGGCATTGTGCATGGTGATCTTGAGCTTGTGTGGCCTACCACTTCGTGGCTGAGCTTTTGTTGCTCCTAGACGTTTCAACTTCACAATAACAGCCCTTACAGTTGACCGGGGCAGCTCTAGCAGGACAGAAATTTGATGAACTGACTTGTTGGAAAGGTGGCATCCTATGACGGTGTCGCGTTGAATGTCACTGAGCTCTTCAGTAAGGCCATTCCACTGCCAATGTTTGTCTATGGAGATTGCATGGCTGTGTGCTATATTTGATACATCTGTCAGTAACGAGTGTGGCTGAAATAGCCAAATCCACTAATTTGAGAGGGGTGTCCACATACTTTTGTTTATATATATAGTGTATGTCATTCTCATTGAAAGGAAGTCGAAGAAGTGGTAGATTTGTTCAATGTGCACTATGCTTCCCGTTTCTATGTTTTTGTGTCTTTTACTTTCGATTTTGTACACCAGCTTCAAACAGCTGAAAAATACAAAGTGTTTTGGTTATGGAAAAGATATTTCCTAGCAGTTTAGATGTTAAAACGATTCTCTACACTATATACTTGCTTGTTTTGTCACATAAACTGAAATTGGGCGAAGTATTCACATTTTTGCAACCAGGAAATGGCAGGTCTCCCGTGGGGAATATGTAGTCCATAGTTGGCAAGTCTTAATCTCACATCTTCCCTCACTTATATGTATCTCCCTCTCTTTTGCTCTCTCTTTTCTAATCTCTCCCCCTCGCTCCTCCTGTCCACAGGCGGCTGGGCTTCTCTCTGCTCTGATGATGCTCACCATCTTGCTGAAGATTGGACATCTCTTTGAGCAGCTGCCAATAGTACTCAAGTCATTTATAACACCTTCTACAATCCCTTCTCTAACACTGAAATCAGATGTTTTGTCTGTGTTTGCGTTCATTTGTTTGTTTTGGTGTTCATATGCTTCTGTTTCATTTTCTGCCTTTGTGTTTGTAAGTGTTTATACTTGTTGTTGTCTCTATGTGTGTGTGTTTTACAGGCAGTGTTAGCGGTGGTCATTGTGGTAAATCTGCAAGGGATTCTGGGTCAGTTTCGGGAAGTCCCAGTGCTCTGGGCGTCTGACCGTTTGCACCTGGTACGTCAACTTTTTTATTAACATAATTGGTGAGCCAAAGGGAAATTCTAAATTGATCTGGGAGAATCTAAAAAAGTTAACAGGGAAAGACCATAGTAACACTGCAAAAAGACTAGAAATCCTGGTGAATAACAATCTAACACAGGATGCAGTCGAAATAGCAATAGCCTTCAATTCCTACTTTATTGACTCTGTCAAGGTATTGACACAGAACCCCTCCACTGGTTTCTTGGGCTCAGTGCTAGTGAATGACGCTCAACCTGTCTTCATCATAAGGGAGGTTTCTGAGTCAAAGGTGAACAAGGTGATTAGCTCACTAAAGAACTCTAAATCTAAAGATGTGTTTGGGCTGGACTCTACCTTTCTTAAAAACTACAAAGAGTCACTCATTGGCCCCATTACTAAGGTCACCACACATCTATTGGTCTGGGGGTGTTTCCAAGGGTATGGAAGTCAGCCATAATAACGGCCATCTTTAAATCGGGCGACCCTGCTGACGTGAGTAACTACAGGCCCATTAGTATACTACCTGTAGTGTCGAAGGTTGTTGAAAAGTGTGTAGCAGAACAACGGATTTCCCACCTCAACAACAGCCCCTTCACATTACACTCCATGCAGTTTGGCCTCAGAGCGAAACACTCCACAGAAACGGCCAACTGCTTTCTTCTGGAAAATGTGAAGTCCAAGATGGACAAAGGGGGCGTTGTTGGGGCTGTGTTACTGGACCTAAGAAAGGCTTTCGATACTGTTAACCATGAGATTCTCATCACAAAATTGTCCAAGTTCAACTTTTCCCCCGATGCCTTGAGATGGATGAAATCATACCTTGAAGGCAGAACTCAGTGCGTCAGAGTGAGCAATGAGCTGTCGCCCACTCTTAGCTATGATGTGGGCCTGCCCCAAGGGTCAATACTGGGGCCCCTCTTGTTCAGCCTGTACATTAATGATCTGCCTTCTGTCTGCACTGGGTCTGAAGTTCAAATGTATGCAGATGATACAGTGATATATGTGCATGCAAAGAGCAAACAACAAGCTGCACAAGAACTCACTACTGTAATGGTCCAAGTTACAAAGTGGCTCAGTGACTCGTGTTTGCATCTCAATGTGAAAAAAACTGTTTGCATGTTCTTCACAAAGAGGGCAACAGATGCTACTGAGCCAGATGTCTATGTGTCAGGGGAGAAGCTCCAGGTGGTATCTGATTTTAAGTACCTTGGAATCATACTTGATTCCAACCTCTCTTTTAAAAAGCATGTGAAAAAGGTAATTCAAATCACCAAATTCAACCTAGCTAATTTCCGATTTATACGAAATTGTTTGACCACAGAGGTAGCAAGACTGTACTTCAAATCGATGATACTCCCCCACTTAACATACTGCTTGACTAGTTGGACCCAAGCTTGCTATACAACATTAAAACCTATTCAGTCTGTCTACAAACAGGCTCTCAAAGTGCTCGATAGGAAGCCCAATAGCCATCATCACTGTTACATCCTCAGAAAGCATGAGCTCCTGAGTTGGGAAAATCTGGTGCAATACACCGACGCATGTCTTGTATTCAAGATCCTAAATGGTCTAGCTCCCCCTCCACTCAGTACTTTTGTTAAACAGAAAATCCAAACATATGGCAGCAGATCCACAAGGTCTGCCATGAGAGGTGACTGTATAGTTCCCTTAAGGAAAAGCACCTTTAGTAAATCCGCTTTCTCTGTGAGAGCGTCCCATGTCTGGAATACACTGCCATCAGACACACATAACTGCACCACATATCACACTTTCACAAAATGCATGAAGACATGGCTAAAGGTCAATCAGATTTGTGAACATAATCCCTAGCTGTGTATTGCCGCTTTCCATGTTGTCTGTAGCTTGTGAGGTGTGGAAACACTTTGTTTTTATGGATTTTGTCTTGTTGCTTTTTGTTCTATGTTGCTCTGTCTGTATGCTACATCTTGCTTGTCCTATGTTGCTCTGTCTGTATGCTATGTCTTGCTTGTCCTATGTTGCTCTGTCTGTATGCTATGTCTTGCTTGTCCTATGTTACTCTGCGTGTGCTCACTGTTCTATGATTGTCTATATTGTAATTGTTTTTAATAACCTGCCCAGGGACTGCGGTTGAAAATTAGCCGGCTGGCTAAAACCGGCACTTTTACTGAAACGTTGATTAATGTGCACTGTCCCTGTAAAAATAAAATAAACTCAAACTCAAACCTCCATATAACATCCATCATCCATTCCGTATGCCTTCAGTCATTCTGATGATCCGTCACTGATCACCCCAGATAGGCCTCTAATCCAGGGACTTTCCTGTGTCCCTCTCCCCTCTCTCCCTACAGCTGGTGTGGGTGTTCACTCTGATCTTCACCCTGATTTTCAACCTGGATCTTGGCCTGGCTGCTGCTCTGGCCCTCTCTCTGATCACTCTCGTCTACAGGACTCAACTGTGAGTGTGTCGGTCACTCGTTAGGTGGCGTGCATGTTATGGGATTTGCATAACACCTATGGTAATCATTCATGTCTGTTCTTTCTCATTTTGTCTTTTTGTATTCACTCTGTCTGTCCGTCCGTCCGTCCGTCCGTCTGTCTCAGCTCCCACAGTGCAGTGCTGGGTCATATTCCTGGGACGGACTGCTACAGGGACCTACGTCTCTATGCTGAGGTAACCTTTATGATAGCCATTGAGAAACCTTTCACCTGAACTAACTAACCAGTCCCTGCTGTGCTGCCATTGAACAACACCCCGGCCTGCTCTGTGTTTCACAGGCCAGGCCAATTCCTGGAGTGACTGTATTCTCCTGCTCCAACCCTCTGTACTTTGCAAATGCTGAGCTGTTCTTTAGCTCTCTCAGAAAGGTAGGTAGGCTACATGCTATGAGACATAAACTACAACTCAACCCAGACAATATAACATAAACTACAACTCAACCCAGACAATATAACAAACTACAACTCAACCCAGACAATATAGCATAAACTACAACTCAACCCAGACAATATAACAAACTACAACTCAACACAGACAATATAACACAAACTACAACTCAACCCAGACAATATAACATAAACTACAACTCAACCCAGACAATATAACATAAACTACAACTCAACCCAGACAATATAACAAACTACAACTCAACCCAGACAATATAACAAACTACAACTCAACCCAGACAATATAGCATAAACTACAACTCAACCCAGAACCACCGCATTCAACTGTTTGTTTCTGCATAGTTGTGCATTTCTTCACGTACTTACTGTAGGTTGCCAGCTGTAATTCATGCAATACGAAAGTCTATGAACATTAGCAAGTGTGTGTGTGTGGGTGTGTGTTTTTGTGAAAACAGTCTGTGCGGCGTGTCCAACTGGAGAATGCAGCCCTCATTGAGAACCAGCCCTTACCTCAAATGTCAGGCGCAAGGCACTGTCTGGTGCTAGAGTTTAGCTCAGTCATCTTCATGGACTCTATGTCAATCAAAGCACTATGTAAGGTGAGCCCAAACAGTCATTACCTGAAACAAATAACAGCGAGTATGAGATAGGGAAAGGGAACAAGAGATATTCCATACTGTACTGTGTAACACACTGTGCTTTTCCATTGTGGCAGGTTGTGGAGGAATTGGAGGAGCAGGGGGTCAGTGTGTTTCTGGCTGCTTGCCCAGGTAAATTCCCCTCAAACTTCCTGCTACTGCCATAACAACCTCACCTACTTATAAAACTCCCTGGTCTACCCTCAAAACAGTGATTGATGTACTGTAACATATACAGTTGAAGTCGGAAGTTTACATACACCTTAGCCAAATACATTTAAACTCAGTTTTTCACAATTCCTGACATTTTAATCCAAGTAAAATTCCCTGTCTTTACACTTTTTATTTTAAGAATGTGAAATGTCAGAATAATAGTAGAGAGAATGATTTATTTCAGCTTTTATTTCTTTCATCCCATTCCCAGTGGGTCAGAAGATTACATACACTCAATTAGTATTTGGTAGCATTGCTTTTAAATTGTTTAACTTGGGTCAAACATGTTGGGTAGCCTTCCACAAGCTTCCCACAATAAGTTGGGTGAATTTTGGCCCATTCCTCCTGACAGAGCTGGTGTAACTGAGTCAGGTTTGTAGGCCTCCTTGCTCGCACACGCTTTTTCAGTTCTGCCCACAAATTTTCTATGGGATTGAGGTCAGAGCTTTGTGATGGCCACTCCAATACCTTGACTTTGTTGTCCTTAAGACATTTTGCCACAACTTTGGAAGTATGTTTGGGGTCATTGTCCATTTGGAAGACCCATTTGCGACCAAGCTTTAACTTCCTGACTGATGTCTTGAGATGTTGCTTCAATATATTCACATCATTTTCTTTCCTCATGAAGCCATCTATTTTGTGAAGTGCACCAGTCCCTCCTGCAGCAAAGCACCCCCACAACATGATGCTGCCACCCCCGTGCTTCATGGTTGGGATGGTGTTCTTCAGCTTGCAAGCATCCCCCTTTTTCCTCCAAACATAACAATGGTCATTATGGCCAAACAGTTCTAGTTTTGTTTCATCAGACCAGAGGACATTTCTCCAAAATGTATGATCTTTGTCCCCATGTGCAGTTGCAAACCGTTGTCTGGCTTTTTTATGACGGTTTTGGAGCGGTGGCTTCTTCCTTGCTGAGCGGCCTTTCAGGTTATGTCGATATAGGACTCGTTTTACTGTGGATATAGATACTTTTGTACCTGTTTCCTCCAGCATCTTCACAAGGTCCTTTGCTGTTGTTCTGGGATTGATTTGCACTTTTCGCACCAAAGTACATTCATCTATAACAGACAGAACATGTCTCCTTCCTGAGCGGTATGATGGCTGTGTGGTCACATTGTGTTTATACTTGAATACTATTGTTTGTACAGATGAACGTGGTACCTTCAGGCATTTGGAAATTGCTCCCAAGGATGAACCAGACTTGTGGAGGTCTACAATTTGTTTTCTGAGGTCTTGGCTGATTTCTTTTGATTTTCCCATGATGTCAAGCAAAGAGGCACTGAGTTTTAAAGTAGGCCTGGAAATACATCCACAGGTAGACCTCCAATTGACTCAAATTATCAGAAGCTTCTAAAGCCATGACATAATTTTCTGGAATTTTCCAAGCTGTTTAAAGGCACAGTCAACTTAGTGTATGTAAACTTCTGACCCACAGGAATTGTGATACAGTGAATTATAAGTGAAATAATCTGTCTGTAAACAACTGTTGGAAAAATGACTTGTGTCATGACTTGTGTCATGCACAAAGTAGATGTCCTAACCGACTTGCCAAAACTATAGTTTGTTAACAAGAAATTTGTGGAGAGGTTGAAAAACAAGTTTTAATGACTCCAACCTAAGTGTATGTAAACTTTCGACTTCAACTGTATATTTCGTTTGCTTTATAAATCAGTTTCAGATTGTAGGGTAATGTGCTTGTCAGTTTCAGATTGTAGGGTAATGTGTATGTCAGTTTCAGATTGTAGGGTAATGTGCTTGTCAGTTTCAGATTGTAGGGTAATGTGTATGTCAGTTTCAGATTGTAGGGTAATGTGTATGTCAGTTTCAGATTGTAGGGTAATGTGCTTGTCAGTTTCAGATTGTAGGGTAATGTGTATGTCAGTTTCAGATTGTAGGGTAATGTGTATGTCAGTTTCAGATTGTAGGGTAATGTGCTTGTCAGTTTCAGATTGTAGGGTAATGTGTATGTCAGTTTCAGATTGTAGGGTAATGTGCTTGTGTGTTACCTGTGTCCTGTAGACAGGCTGGTGATCAAGCTGCAGGCCCAGGGCTTCGTCCCAAACACTCTGCCCAGGTCCTGCCTCTTCCCGTCAGTGCACCACGCTGTCCAACACTGCCAGATATCACCTCCCCTGGCTGTGAATATGTTCACTTTTTCTATATGCGTTGCTACTGGCATTGCTACTCGTGTCCTATGTCTACCAATGTGTCTGTTAGAATTAGTCTGTCTGCTTTGTGATTGTTTTCTACCTCTGCATTGATGGTGTTCTTCTGCTCCTGTAGGACCACAACATAGAGCTGAGTGAGTGTTGATGTGCAGCCTGCAGCTCATGAAGGGGATGGGAAAATGCCACTGTGGAATTCCTGCCTCAATCAGAATATGCAGTAGACTGAACTCCCAGCTCAAGCTGGCGTCGGCGATAGGACTATGAAAATGCTTTCCTTTGAGCTCCATCGCTAACGCTGTGGTTCACCGTCTTCTTTTGAGCTATGAAAAGACAGCAGAGGGATTGGAGCCAGCCGGAGTCCGTCCGTCTGCCTCTGTCGGTGTGCCTGTCTTCCAATCTCTAAAACATGTCCAGGTCCAACCCCCCTGCGCCATGATTAGAGGTGTCTGTGTGGGTTTAATGGTTGGGCGTCTCTCCTGCACCTCCTCCAATGAGATCAGACACTTATAGGAAATGGGTGAGCTCGGCTGATGTCAATCAAATCAAATCAAATTGTACTAGTCACATGCACCGAATACAACAGCTGTAGACCTTACAGTGAAATGCTTACTTACAAGCCCCTAACCAACAGTGCAGTTTAAAATAACAATATATACAGGGGGGTGCCGGTACAGAGTCAATGTTCGGGGGCACCGGTTAGTTGAGGTAGTATGTACATGTAGGTAGAGTTATTAAAGTGACTATGCATAGATGACAACAGAGAGTAGCAGTGGTGTAAAGGGGGGGGGGGGGGCAATGCCAATAGTCTGGGTAGCTATTTGACTAGATGTTCAGGAGTCTTATGGCTTGGGGGTAGAAGCTATTTAGAAGCCTCCTGGACCTAGACTTAGCGCTCCGGTTAGCGCTTGCCGTGTGGCAGCAGAGAGAACACAGACAGAATTGACTGTCATTCGTTGTTTGCGTCATCGTTTCAATTTCCATTGCAGGCCAACTGTACTACTGGCATTGCCTGGGGGGGTTAGTGCTACCCAGAAATAAATAATGACTGGCTGACTCGCCCTCTTGTGACAATGTAGTTCAGGAGGGCACAAATGAAATGTCATTCAGGAGGGTACATTTGGATGCTTTTCTCAACCTCGGTCAGCGAAAGGTTGTACAGGTTATGACTTCAATCCACATGCTGATAGCCTACTGCGGTTATGTTGTGAACTACGAGAGCATACTGTCAGGTCTTTTATTCTGCTGTGTGTTTTAGAAGAAATGGAAACAGAAGTTGTCTCTATAAAAGCTTTATTGGAGCAATATGACATCTTGTGTTCAATTCTTTGTTGCACACAGAGTGGTTTATTCTTTTTCATTATAACCACACTGTATCATCACTGTGCTTTACCATGTCAAATCTTTGTAAGCTTACTCTGTCTGCAGCTCCACTAAAACACGAAGCTCTTGCAGTTTCCATGGCGATGGATTCCATTTTAATGATTGACAGGTGCAACACCCCTGTTTGATTACCTATCATTCTTTTCCCAAGAGAAGTTGTGTGGACAACACTTCTGTTAAACTCGATGTGAACCCTTGAATACCGAGGAAAGTAATACCGTTTCAACATATATCATCAAGCTTCAGATGAAATTAAATTACTATTAAATATGAATAAATGTTAAATATCTAGAGGGAAAAGAGTACAATAGTACAGCCCATAGTTTAACTTAACTGCAAATGGAGGGACAGAATAGCTGCCTATACTGTATATAATAAGTCTAGCAGAGACCATGAATGAAGACATGGTTTATATAACGGGCTCTGCAAGAGGGGTTAACTGGAGGTCAAAGTTCAATGGTCATCCAGGGGTATTTCTTTTTAGCCCTATCAAAAAAAACCTGTTTTTCAATGGAAGTTCGGTTCAAAACATTAGAATGACCAACAAACTCCAACACAACAGGTTCATTATTTCTCCCTCATGGTCCCCTAGTATCATTATTGCAGCCATATCTGTTTGTCCACACAACCAGGCCATATCCCTGACTTAACTGAATTATGTCCTCTCGCTAACCAGGCCCAGATCAGACTCCTCAGACACCTCTTTCCAAAGACCGACTGTCTCACTGACTTGTAGCATCAACAGCACACCTGTCTGTCCATCTCGACTGGGATAAAGTGATTGATTGGGACTTTGCTCTCCTCCTCCCCACCTGCCAGAGTCTATCTGTGTTTTGTCTTCGTTCAAGTTCTGCTGTCAGAAGATACTTGGACAAAAGGGACAGTGACAGAGGAAGTTAAGGGGGAAACAAGAGGACTTTCTAGGAACAGAAAATCTCAACCGGATTAATAACGGAAGAATGACCCCTCTCTAACTCATACAAAGACTCAGACACTTTGGACACAGATTCATCAAGAATTTGGATTACCATACTTGGACATCCTGAAAACTGATGTACAGACCTGCAGTAGACTGACCTTGAGAAGGAGAGGAACATCTTTCCACAAGTTGAAGCTACGTCAAGTGGGATCATCGAGGATCATCGAGGATCAAGCTGAAGCCAGTTTCTGTTGAGACATAAGACATTTAAGTCATACGATCACAACACATCAGAGCCTAGGGAGAGAGTTGATATCAGACAAGGTTGAAGGAAGTATCAGAGGTGACCTCTACACAGACGGGGACTCTAGCGGGTCACAAGGCCCAACTATGGAGGAGAGAAGGCGTGTGGACTATCGCACACACAGAGAGGAGCTGGATAAAGGGAAAAAAAGTGGACAAGTTTCTCTGAAAAACTCAGAGAGTCAATGAGGTAAGGTAACGTTAACCTTGAATACAACAATAAATTACCTACAGTACCAGTCAAAAGTTTGGACACACCTACTCATTCAAGGATTATTCTTTATTTTTACTATTTTCTACATTGTGGAATAATAGTGAAGACATCAAAACTATGAAATAACACATATGGAATCATGGAGTAACCAAAAAAGTGTTAAACAAATCAAAATATATTTTAGATTTTAGATTCTTCAAAGTAGCCACCCTTTGCATTGATGACAGCTTTGCACACTCTTGGCATTCTCTCAACCAGCTTCACCTGGTATGCTTTTCCAACAGTCTTGAAAGAGTCCCCACATATGCTGAGCACCTTTCATTCACTGCGGTCCAACTCATCCCAAACCATCTCAATAGGGTTGAGGTTGGGTGATTGTGGAGGCCAGGTCATCTGATGCAGCACTCCATCACTCTTCTTCTTGGTCAAATAGACCTGACACAGCCTGGAGGTGTGTTGGGTCATTGTCCTGTTGAAAAACAAATGATAGTCCCACTAAGCGCAAACCAGATGGGATGGTGTATCGCTGCAGAATGCTGTGGCATCCATGCTGGTTAAGTGTGCCTTGAATTCTAAATACATCACTGACAGTGTCATCAGCAAAGCGCCATCACACCTCCTCCTCCATTCTTCAAGGTGGGAACCACACATGCAGAGATCATCCGTTCACCTACTCTGCGTCTCACAAAGACACGGCGGTTGGAACCAAAAATCTCAAATTTGGACTCATCAGACCAAAGGACAGATTTCCACCGGTCTAATGTCCATTGGTCATGTTTCTTGGCCCAAGCAAGTCTCTTATTGTTATTGGTGTCCTTTAGTAGTTGTACCTTTGCAGCAATTCGACCATGAAGGCCTGATTCACGCAGTCTCCTCTGAACAGTTGGTGTTGAGATGTGTCTGTTATTTGAACTCTGTGAAGCATTTATTTGGGCTGCAATCTGAGGCTGGTAACTCTACTGAACTTATCCTCTGCAGCAGAGGTAACTCTGGGTCTTCCATTCCTGTGGCGGTCCTCATGAGTGCCAGTTTCATCATAGCACTTTTAGGTTCTAGATAACCTTTTTTGTAGACCATTAATTTCAAACTAACTACTTCATAAATTATAAAACCCTATATGTAGCCTCTCTCTCTTAGGTACATATGCAGTGATGAGTGATGATAGCTGGCGTGTTAGATCACTTGGCCCCAGATTCTAACTTCATGATGTGGGACAATCGGAGAAGGCGTCCACTTCATCGAGAGCTCAAGTACACATTTGTTATCAGTCCGAAACGCTACAGTGGGCCATTCTCCCTGATCTTTGTACAGCAGACACACATAGGAAGACACACATTGTGACTTTGGGTTCTATCTAACATTTTGGTCCAAAGTTAGTTGATCTTTAGGTGGTCGTGTCATATGCCAGATGCTTGAAAAAGTACCTTTTACGATGAAGAAAATATAAAATCTGAACGTTTTGCCTGCACAGATAGATTACCTTTTAACTTGGTGCTATAAAGTTCTATCTGCAATCCAATCACACAATGCTGGGTTGTCAATCAAAAACAATTGTAAGATGATATATTTATTGAGTCATAAAAGAGGAAGACATCACTTAACTGTTCTGAGACTTGAAAAATACTCAGTATCTCAAAGCTATACATTTTGTACGTAGAACCTTATAGACCCAAGCCCTTGACTATTCATAGCATAGGTTCTGGCCCTGTTTTTAAACCACTTTTTCAGAAGAATGGCCATAATGTAAGCTCTTTATGGTTAAAACAAATAAATACAGGTGCCTTAGAGCATGTTTTGAGCTGTTTTTGTCTTGTTCTATATCAATACGAAAATCTCCATGAAGGGGATTTTCACAAAAATTACAAATTTACCACATTGTATTGACAACTAGCAAGTAGTTTACTGACTTTGTGTGTCAGAGACCAGAAAAATATATCAGTTTCTCATCCAGAGCTAAGCTAGTTATCCATAGGATATACTGTATTTGTCATTTTAGGGAATTATCGCTTTGACAAACGTGTGATGAACTTGAATTAATACATTTGATGATGTGATTCGAAAGAAGGAAGTGTATTCTCTTTATTTTAATCATTAAATGTCTGTACTTTTCTATTGAAATTGAAATCATTGTAACATTCTGTGGCAGGTAGGACATTATGGCTGAACCCAGATTGACATTTCAGAGCCATAAGGTTCTACCTGTAATTGCACCCCTGTGCATTATGAAAGAAGAACTCATTACAAAAACAATTCTGATATCTGGGATGTGAAAAATGTAATGCTGAAAATATCTCAGAATTATGCTTTTTTACGCACCTTATAGTCCCAAGGTTTTGACACACTGATGTTGTGCCCTCTATGGGTGAAGGAAATACACCCGCCCATCACCATCTCTCTCTCTCTAGACAGTGATAGAGGTGCGCTATCTAGTGCCAGAAACCAACATAGGTACCCTGGTGGTGAGCCTGGTGTCAATTGTTGTCCTCATCATCGTCAAGGAGCTCAACACTTAGCTGGGGAAAAAAACTGTCAGTACCCATCCCTGTAGAGCTGCTGGCGGTGAGTCACAATCCCACTCCTCCTACACCCAACAGAGGACAATAGATTACTGTAGTTCCCACCCTGAAAATTAGACCAAATGAATGGCAGGGAGAGAAAATTGGTGTGTGCACAAACAATGGATGACGAAGTGGAGTAGGACTAAACCTTTCTCTGTAAAACAAAGAAATACAGCCCAAACATTTTTTTGTCCATTTCTAATGTGGGGTCTGTCTGTCTGTCTGTCTGTCTGTCTGTCTGTCTGTCTGTCTGTCTGTCTGTCTGTCTGTCGTCAGATCATCAACGTCACGGTGTTCTCCTGGCAGGTCAACCTTGAGGGGGAGTATGAAGTGGAAGTGGTGGGAGAGATCCCCTCTTGGTGAGGAGAAGAGTATTATGCTGTACACACATAGAGATACACAACCACATAGATACACAACCACCTAGATACACAACCACATAGATACACAATCACAACCACATAGATACACAACCACATAGATACACAACCACAAAGATACACAACCACATAGATACACAATCACAACCACATAGATACACAACCACATAGATACACAACCACCTAGATACACAACCACATAGATACACAATCACAACCACATAGATACACAACCACATAGATACACAACCACCTAGATACACAACCACATAGATACACAATCACAACCACATAGATACACAACCACATAGATACACAACCACATAGACCACACCCTCTCCCAAACACCTGGAATGGATGAGAGAGCCAAGCCTATGGGCAGCACACACACTTACACCAACTGATTAATGGACTCCTGAATGCATATTTTTTTATCTTGCTCTGCTTGCTCTTTTCCATATTATGTCTATCTCTAATAAGCTACCCAGGAAAAGGCTGAAAATAGCCCATATTAATATATGTAGCCTTAGAAATAAGGTTCATGAAATCAATAACTTGCTAACATTAGATAATGTTCATATATATTAGCCATTTCTGAGACTCACTTAGATCATTCATTTGATGATACAGCAGTAGCAATACAAGGATATAACATATATAGAAGAGACAGAAATGCTTATGGGGGAGGTGCATAGAAGGTCAGCATCCTGGAGTCACCTCTTTACTGTTGACGTTGAGACTGGTGTTTTGCGGGTACTACTTAATGAAGCTGCCAGTTGAGGACTTGTGAGGCATCTGTTTCTAGACACTTTAATGTACTTGTCCTCTTGCTCAGTTGTGCACCGGGGCCTCCCACTCCTCTTTCTATTCTGGTTAGAGCCAGTTTGCGCTGTTCTGTGAAGGGAGTAGTACACAGCGTTGTACGAGATCTTCAGTTTCTTGGCAATTTCTCGCATGGAATAGCCTTCATTTCTCAGAACAAGAATAGACTGACGAGTTTGAGACGAAAGGTCTTTGTTTCTGGCCATTTTGAGCCTGTAATCGAACCCACAAATGCTGACGCTACATATACTCAACTATTCTAAAGAAGGCCAGTTTTATTGCTTCTTTAATCCTAACAACAGTTTTCAGCTCTGCTAACATAATTGCAAAATGGTTTTCTAATGATCAATTAGCCTTTTAAAATGATAAACTTGGATTAGCTAACACAACGTGCCATTGGAACACAGGAGGGATGGTTGCTGATAATGGGCCTCTGAACGCCTATGTAGATATTCCATAAAAACAATTGTCGCTATAATAGTCATTTACAACATTGACAATGTCTACACTGTATTTCTGATCAATTTGATGCTATTTTAATGGACAAAAACAGCTTTTCTTTAAAAAAAACAAGAACATTTCTAAGTGACCCCAAACTTTATACGGTAGTGTATGTGTTATGGCTTTTCAGCCATATCGTGGATCAAGAGCAATCTATGTAATAGAACAGAGGGTTTTCTTTAATAGAAGTGTGGTGTACCGCAGGGAAGCTTTCTAGGCCCTCTACTCTTTTTTATTTTTACTAACGACCTGCCACTGGCATTAAAAAAAGCATGTGTGTTCATGTGTGCTGATGACCCAACAATGTACGCATCAGCAACCACATCTAATGAAGTCACTGAAACCCTTCTGCATTAAAAAAATAATAAAGCAACACCTCTCCCCCATGTAACCTACTTGTTATGTGTAATTGATAGATGCACACACACTACATATTCATGTTTTTAAATGTATGTAAATTGTAAAGTATTTTGTCTGTAATGTCTTTTTCGTTATGTGTCGGACCCCAGTAAGACTAGCTGTCGCATTTGGCGTCGTCCAATGGGAATCCTAATAAATCAAATCAAATCTCTTTCTTTCTTTTCTAATCTCTCTCTCTCTTCTACCAGGTGGCTAGTGCTCTTTCAGCCATGGTGATTCTAGTCATTATGCTGTGGATTGGGGCTGTCTTTGAAGAGCTGCCAAAGGTACCATTCTATTGCCTGTTCATCACTGAGGTGGTTCTGTATGTGATTGTGATTGCTAGCTATCTTTCTGTCCACCAGGAAGTGTTGGCAGCCATCATCTATGTGAACCTGCATGGCATGATGAAGCAGTTCATGGATATGGCGAGAGAGAGGACAAGAGAAATAAAGAGAGCAAGAGAGAGAAATAGGCAGGGGGAGGAATGGTAGAGAGGGATAGGGGCGAGATGAAGGAGGAGAGTGGAGAAAGAGAAGAGAGGGGTCTTAGATTTGATTTCAAGTTCATATATTGTTTTTTCCTCACAGAGATGATAGGATCCCACACTCTTAGAAAAAAAATGTGCTTTCTAGAACCTAAACGGGTTCTTCGGAGGTCCCTATATGAGAACCCTTCTTGGTTCAAGTTAGAACTTTTTGGGGTTCCATGTAGAACCCTTTCCAAAAAGGGTTCTACCTGTAACCCTTTTTTCTAAGAGTGCATAGTAGAACCAGAAGTCTCAGGGTTAAAGTGAGAGCGTGTGGTGAGGGAGAAAGATGTGTTAGTTTTAGTGTTAGTGTTAGTTTTCCTCTGTCTGTCCCCTTCCCTCTCTCCCTAGCTGGTGTGGATGGCCATTGATCCTGACCGTGCTCTTCAAACCTGACCTATGCCTGGCAGCCTCCATTGTCTTCTCGATGCTCACGGTCGTCTTCAGGACCCAGCTGTGAGCACACAATCACTCACACGCACGCACATCCACACGCAGATACAGACAGGCACGCGTGCAGACGCACACACGTATTCCCAACCACTACAAACCACAGCCCACATTAACTCCACTCTATCCCTGACAGACTCCACCTAACCACGGACCTCCAACACTACTCATTTCAATTCATCCCTCCCCACACATCATTAAATCATTCACTCTTTATAGTCATTTTAACAGATTTAAAGGGACTCAACGTCTCATCTGCTCCACTTACTGTGCTAAATGACATGTTAAATCCCTATGCCTGTCTATTTGTCAGTTTCAGGCCAAAACCTCTTCTAGGTCAGGTCCCTGAGACTGACATCTACAGTCCAGTGGAGGACTATAATCAGGTATGCGTCCATGGAAACAAGATAAATACATACATATACAGTACATATTCAGTTACTCTCTAATCATACTGCCACTCAATCAATGGGAAATCCTTAACTTCTACCAGGTGAGGTCACAGGTCAAAGGTGACACAACGATGACACTACTCAATACGAGCCAAGAAATCAGAACAACACCGCAATTACTATGCACTACACAAGGAATTACTATGCACTACACAAGGAATTACTATGCACTACACAAGGAATTACTATGCACTACACAAGGAATTACTATGCACTACACAAGGAATTACTATGCACTACACAAGCATACTTTGACAAACAGGCGAAACGCCTGACCCATTTTTCTTACATTTTGCTGTGTGCGTATCGAGATGTTGAGAGGCATTGTTAAGACGCCATCCATTCCTCTCTCCTCTCTACACCCCTCATTATGCTGTCATGTTCCACGGCAGGAATGGAAAAAAATATGGTAGAACGTCTCACTCCCTTGCTATTGTGTCCGAAGCGTGGGATTGACGTCACTAAACTCATATCCCGAAAGAAGAAAGCGGAGGCCAAGAGATTGAAGAAGGAAAAGAAAGAGTCCAGGAAAGCCAAAAAAAGGGAGAAGAAGAACGCACAGGAACCGGTGAGGAGGAGTGACACTGAAAAGATAGGGGGGATACCAGTCTGTTTGCTCCAGTGTAATCCACTAATAGGGTCTAAGGTTAGGATAGTATTGGATTAATATGCAGGTAATGTGGGTGTCTTATGAATGATCCATGTGTTGTCCTGTCCAGGAGGGGGAGCCAGACAGTTCAGAGAAGGATGTGGAGAAGGATCAAATCATATCAAATCTAATGTTATTTGTCACATGTTTAGCAGATGTTATTGCGGGTGTAGCGAAATGCTGGCGATGCGATGTTAGGTGCTGTCTGCCTGTTGTCATAGCAGTAAGCAGGCAGAACAGGTTGAGTAAGGCTACCTCTCTCTTTCTCTCTCTTTTCTCTAACACATTCTCTCAGTTAAATTCAATAATGCTTTACTGCTATGACTGCAAAAATGCAATGTTCTCAAAACGAGACACACAATTCAATTTTTTTTATTTTTGATGGAGCAGTCTCCCTCGCTCTGACCCCAAACATTTGACCTCTCTCTGGTGCTGTTTCAGATCCAAAGGGACTACGGGATATCGGTGTGGAGGTAGTGGATGTCAGTGAGGGTTACATGTTCAATTTACTTTTATCAAAACCTTCATACTGAACATGCAGCGCCGTAACAGCAGTACCGTGGATGTGGGAAATAGCATTGTTTGTGTGTGTTTCCCATAACGTTTCACCAGCTATTTACTTTGATTATCTTATGTAATTAGGGAAATTGCTTATCATGACTGATTATACAGGCAAAATCACTAAAGCGGCCAATGTTTATGTAGGAATGTTGATTAACCATAATTATGAATGTTGATCTCTCTCTCTCTCTCTCTCTCTCTCTCTCTCTCTGAGAACCTGGAAAGATGAGGATTCGTCAGTGAGAAAGTCACTAAAGTGTGTCTCTTCTCCTCAATCCACAACGCTGTGCTTTACTGTCAGACAGACAGGGCCCAGATGGACAGTGATGATGAGGTGAAACACTCAAACACACACGAGCACGACACGTGCACACACACTGATGCCCCCATTCTCATCGACGGGTCTGCAGTGGAGCAGGTTGAGAGCTTCAAGTTCCTTGGTGTCCACATCACCAACAAACTAGCATGGTCCAAGCACACCAAGACAGTCGTGGAGAGGGCACGACAAAGCCTATTCCCCCTCAGGAGAAAAGATTTGTCATGGGTCCTCAGATCCTCAAGAGGTTCTACAGCTGCACCATCGAGAGCATCCTGACTGCTTGCATCACTGCCTGGTATGGGAACTGCTCGTCCTCCGACCGCAAGGCGGGTAGTGGGTAGTGACAGAGGTCAGTGCGAACGATCCAGTACATCACTGGGGCCAAGCTTCCTGCCATCCAGCACCTCTATACCAGGTGGTGTCAGAAGAATGCCCTAAAAATTGCCAAAGACTCCAGCCACCCTAGTCATAGACTTTTCTCTCTGCTACCGCACGCCAAGCGGTACCAGAGCCCCAAGTCTAGGTCCAAAAAGGCTCCTTAACAGCTTCTACCCCCAAGCCATAAGACTCCTGAACATCTAGTCAAATGGCTACCCAGACAATTTGCCTTGCCCCCCCCCCCACCCCCCACCCCCCCCCCCCCCCCCCTTTTACACCACTGCTACTCTCTGTTGTTATCATCTATGCATAGTCACTTTAATAACTCTGTTGGTTAGGGGCTCATAAGTAAGCATTTCACTGTAAGGTCTACACCTGTTGTATTCGGCGCATGTGACTAATACAATTTGATTTGATATTTGATTTGAAGTAAACACATGCACTACAAGCACACACACACACACTCACAATTACTCACATTATTTTACAGTTTATAACCTGTTTATATTGTACACATACACTGAGTGTACAAAACATTAGAAACACCTGCTCTTTCCATGACATAGACTGACCAGGTGAATCCAGGTGAAAGCTATGATCCCTTATTGAGGTCACTTGTTAAATCCACTTCAATCAGTGTAGATGAAGGGGAGGAGAAAGGTTAAAGAAGGATTTTTAAGCCTTGAGACAATTGAGGCATGTATTGTGTGTGTGTGCCCTTCAGAGAATGAAAGGGCAAGACAAAATATACGTGTCTTTGAACAGGGTATGGTAGTAGTTGCCAGGCGCACCGGTTTGAGTGTGTCAAGAACTGCAACTCTGCTGAGCTTTTCACGCTCAATAGTTTCCATCTGTATCAAGAATGGTCCACCACCCAAAGAACATCTGGCCAGCTTGAAATAGCTGTGGGAAGCATTGGAGTTAACATTGGCCAGCATCCCTGTGGAACGCTTTCGACTCCTTGTAGAGTCCATTCCCTGACAAACTCAATATTAGGAATGTTTTGTACACTCAGTGTATAGACAAATGGTTCTCTACAAACATTTTGTTTTGTGAGGTTAAGGTTTTGGTTGCTGGCAGCTCTGTTTTAGTGTTTAGTTGCATGCATGGCTCTTTTACAGCTCCACAGGGAGACCTTACATGTTTATGGTAGTTGTTCAGGAAACACAGTCAGGGAACATTTTACGAGCGATCGGTCAGGTTATACTGATAAATGCTGAAAACCCTTATCTGAAACAGTCCAGTGGCCCTATTTTATCGAATCTAACACAATGGTAAGGTAGCGATATATGTTCAGGGGTATGTCTGAAATAATTTTGCTATTTTCACAGCCGGAATTGTGAGTGCAATAGCTGGCGGTGGCTTGAAAGGGCTGGGTTTTGATTAACAAACAAGTTGTATGTGTGATGAGGGCTTGGCCACTCACTGGCCAATCAACACATTCCATAGCCTAATACTGCATGCATTTGTATGAAGTTCTGTAGGTTATTAACGGGCTTTGCGTTGTCATCAACTACAATTCAGCTGGAGGCATGGAATATTCCTGTCCTGGTCCATTGTGGCATCCTAGTCCATTGTGGATTGATACTACAGTTTATTAAATAGTATAGGCTACAGTAAAGAGTAATAGCAACAGTAGGTGGTAGATCATCTTTAATATTGCAGATTGTAGCTTCCATCAATGTAATTGTCTGCATCATGTCTACTTCCAGCTTATCCATACTGTACACATTTTACGGACAGAAATCTATTTGACAATAGATATATTTTGTTTGTTTTTTTGTCCTGTCCTTCCTCTACCCTCAACCTCTCTCATCTATTTCTGATGTCCATCCAGTTTGATTTCTATTTGCCATATTTTTTTAACTGTTTTGTTTCACAAAAGTTCTGAACCTATATACATTTTACGGACACAGTATATGCATTGCTGTTGAAGCAGCCTTAGTAGTCTAGGCCTATGGTAAGGGTAGCCTATGGAGGGCTTGATATTAAAAGGAAAACAAGCAATCTGTGTCACGTCCTGGCCAGTATAAGGGTTAATTAGTATTGTAGTTTGGTCAGGACGTGGCAGAGGGTATTTGTTTTATGTGGTTCAGGGTGGTGTGTTTGTTTAAAGGGTGTTTGATTTAGTATTTCCGGGGTTTTGGTTTATGGTCTAGGTTTATGTATGTCTATGTGGAATCTAGTGAGTGTATGTCTATGGGTGATTAATTGGGGTTGGGACTCTCAATTGAAGGCAGGTGTTTTCTCTTTGCCTTTGATTGAGAGTCCCATATATTGGGGTGTGTTTGTGATTCGTGGGTGATTGTTCTGTGTTTAGCCTTGTGCCTTACCAGACTGTTTTTGTTGATCGTTCGTGTTTTTTTGTACGTTCATTTTGTAGTTAATAAAAGTCAAGATGAGCCTGCACATACCTGCTGCGTTTTGGTCCTCCTTAACCGACGACAACTGTGACAATCTGTTTTTTAAAACGACAGCAATACTCAAAAAGTGAAAGGAAGTAGCATATGCAGGTATGTGAATAATGAAAAAGCATGAGGGCAAAAAATCTAAAAAATAATTCATAGCACTTTCAGTGGACCATTTAAAACCACTTTATTCATAGGCTATTTGGCTAATGGCCAGGATAAAAAAAAGTACCCATGCGATGCTGCTAAACCAGCCTTGATTAAGGGGAGGGTATGGTATAAAACACAAGGACAATTTAGATTTATGTATCGATACCATTCCATACAATCAATTCCAGACATTGCTATGAGCCCGTCCTCCCCAATTAAGGGGCCACCAGCCGTCTGTGAGACATACTTATTAGCAAGTTCAGAATGCTTGACATTCATACTTGTACACTCATATTTTTGGACACTGAAAGAAAGTAAGAAAGAAAGAAACAATGTATCACGAAAAGACACACAAACCTTGAGACACCTAGATCGATGTACATTGAAACAAAATAATATACTTCAACAACCAAATAGATACATCTTTGGGTAAACTTTTATATTGAAAGATATTTACATATTCTGTGCTAAATAAAGGATTGTATATTTATTGTTTGAATTGTTAATAAATATTTAAAAATGTATTTTAAGAGATTTTGTTTAACAAGTAATATTTTTGTTTCTCAAAAAGATGGGACTAATTTGTTCCACTGGTCCTGGGGCCCTTGTTAAGGTCAACAGAATTTGAAGTGTAGTCAAATAAAAAAAGGGCCATAATAGTGTCAATCAAAAATAATGACTGAATGTTCAATATTATCTGCATGTGCTGTGTCATATAGTTTTAATTTACTGTAGTACAGCACCAGTCAAAGTTTGGACACGCCTACTCATTCAAAGGCTTTTCTTTATTTTTACTATTTTCTACATTGTAGAATAATAGTGAAGACATCAAAACTATGAAATAACACATAGTGAATCATGTAGTAACCAAAAAAGGGTTAAACAAATCAAAATATATTTTAGATTTTAGATTCTTCAAAGTAGCCACCCTTTGCCTTGATGACAGCTTTGCACACTCTTGGCATTCTCTCAACCAGCTTCACCTGGAATGCTTTTCCAGCAGTATTGAAGGAGTTCTCACGTATGCCGAGCACTTGTTGGCTGCTTTTCCTTCACTCTGTTGTCCAACTCATCCCAAACCATCTCAATAGGGTTGAGGTTGGGTGATTGTGGAGGCCAGGTCATCTGATGCAGCACTCCATCACTCTCCTTCTTGGTCAAATAGCCCTGGCACAGCCTGGAGGTGTGTTTTGGGTCATTGTCCTGTTGAGCGCGAACCAGATGGGACGGCATATCGCTGCAGAATACTGGGGTAGCCATGCTGGTTAAGTGTGCCTTGAATTCTAAATAAATCACCAACATTGTCACTAGCAAAGCACCATCACACCTCCTCCATGCTTCACGGTGGGAACCACATATGGGGAGATCATCCATTCACCTACTCTGCGTCTCACAAAGACACGGCAGTTGGAACCAAAAATCTCAAATTTGGACTCACCAGACCAAAGGACAGATTTCCACCGGTCTAATGTCCAATGCTCGTGTTTCTTGGCCCAAGCAAGTCTCGTCTTCTTACTGGTGTCCTTAAGTAGTTGTTTCTTTGCAGCAATTCTTCCATGAAGGCCTGATTCACGCAGTCTCCTCTGAACAGTTGATGTTGAGATGTGTCTGTTATTTGAACTCTGTGAAACATTTATTTGGGCTGCAATCTGAAGTGCAGTTAACTCTAAGGAACTTATCCTGTGCAGCAGAGTTAACTCTGGGTCTTCCTTTCCTATGGCGGTCCTCATGAGAGCCAGTTTCATCATAGCGCTTGATGATTTTTGTGACTGCACTTGAAGAAACTTCTTCAACTTCTTGAAATGTTCCTTATTGACTGACCATGTCATAAAGTAATGATGGACTGTCATTTCTCTTTGCTTATTTGGGCTGTTCTTGCCATAATATGGACTTGGTCTTTTACCAAATAGGGCTATCTTCTGTATACAACCCCTATCTTGACACAACAGAACTGATTGGCTCAAACACATTAAGAAGGAAAGAAATTACACAAATTAACATCTAACAAGGCACACCTGTTAATTGAAATACATTCCAGGTGACTACCTCATGAAGCTGGTTGAGAGAATGCCAAAAGTGTGCAAAGCTGTCATCAAGGCAAAGGGTGGTGTCACAATCTTCTTCGTCAGATGATAAAGAAAAATCATTGTCGAACCAAAACGCAGCAGGGTTATGTGCACTCATCTTCTTTTATTGAATTGGCAAAGAAGGAAAAACCAAAATAAACACGTACACAAAACACAATGCCGAATAACAGACCGGTAAGGCATTAAGGCTATACCTAGCACAATCTCCCACAAACTACCAACACAAACACATACCTATATATAGGACTCTCAATCAGAGGCAACTAGGAAACACCTGCCTCCAATTGAGAGTCCAACACCCAATGACCTAAACAAAGAAATACTAATACTAGAATGAACATAGAAATACAAAACATATAACATAGCCCAAAACCCGGAAATAATAAATCAAACACCCTTCTAAACAACCAACCACCCCGAACCACACTAAACAAATACCCTCTGCCATGTCCTGACCAAACTACAATAACAAATAACCCCTATTACTGGTCAGGACGTGACAGGTGGCTACTTTGAAGAATCTCAAATATGAAATATATTTGGATTTGTTTAACACTTTTTTGTTTACTACATGATTCACTATGTGTTATTTCATAGTTTTGAAGTCTTCACTATTATTCTACAATGTTGAACAAAGTAAAAAGAAAGAAAAACCCTTGAATGAGTAGTTGTGTCCAAACTTTTGGACTGGTACTGTAGCTAAAAGCTTGTGATCAGGATGCATGATGTATAGGGAAGTTGTGTTCTCTTCCTCTACCACCGAAGGCAGCATTCAGAGTGTCAACACCATATGCATGCTACCTATATCTCTTAAAGGAACAGTGTCACAAGAAAGTGTTACATCCTTACCCATGCATTAGCCTACAATATCCACATCCAAACCCACGTACACCATTCCGGGGCATCATAATTACTTTACTTTTCTCCTTTATGTACCCTAATGTTTTCTTACTATGTAACGTACCTTTCACTAATAATGGTGACCAAGACAATAACGGCGGCAAAGCAAAATGCAGGTCTCGCAAGTTTCTCAGCATATCTTGGAAAGACATGCCTTGGTGGACGTTTCGGGTCTGCTTAGAAAAACCTGTACAACCACATTGAGGTGTTCAAGCGATCAATTGGTATGGTGCTTAACAGGACTTGCTCTTTCTCTTTCTCCCTCTCTCTGTGTGGGAGTCTCTCTCTCCCCCTCTCGCTCTCACTCTGTGTGTGTGTGTGTGTGTGTATGAGAAAGAGAGAGAACATTCCATTTTCGTAGAAAAAAGGCTGACTATCTAATGTTCCAGAGCTGCACTACAGTAACAATCAAAACAAATCCAGTATTTGAACTTGAACATTTAACAACAAATGTTCATTCTGTTTATTCTCGGCCTCTGGCAAAACATAATCTATTTTATTCACCCATTATCTGTTTTCCCATAACCTCTAGCTAATACCAGCTCTGCTCTGGACATGCAGAACACATGCGGAATGACAGATGTAATATATATAGAGAGCGAGAGAGAGAAATTGAAATGAGAGAGCGAGAGAGAGGGGGGGCAGGGAGACCCCATTTGGGGCTCAGCAGAAGGACAGAGTGGGTAGAGAGGAGGTCTAGTACTAGAAGGTGCCTCCGTCACTGGGAAACGGGTTTCAGTCAGTGTGTATTGATGTTTTCTCGCGCACGCCTTTCTACATTCTTCAGCCTACGAGCGGCCACGCAACATCAGCAGAGAGCGCGGAGAAGGCAGAGCCGTCTGTGAGAAAGCGCAACTTTACAGACCTTTCAGGACATAAGGTTGGTCAACTTTTTTTGGACATTCATCATCATTAAAAAAAACAAGTTCTGCATGCATTGCTTCCATTCTCAGCCTCTGAATACTGTTTCAACAGATACAATTGTTGCTCCTTATAACAATGTGACAAATGTGACGGGTATGCCAATTACATCACAAAAATGTCACGTTTTGTTACATTGTTAAAAGGAGCAACATGGTTGTTGAAACAATATTCAGAGCTGGACGGGGGACCCATATGGCCCAATGTAAATATCACATTCAGCCTGTCAAAAAGAACATCAAAGGGTTTCTGTCATTTCTGGTTAAATATTTGTCACAGCTAAAATGGGGGAGGGAGGTAGAGTTTTTTGTAGGCTATTTTACGCCACTTATGACAGCGCCAAAGCTGGTAGTGTGAGTCTACAGTGTCACATCATGTCCCTTGAGACTTTAATCTATCTAGGCCCTATCTACCAATATTTATATCAGTGGCACATCTACCATCAATAGATAATTGACTCATAGGCTATTCCAAGGCGCACATTGGATAAAATGTGCATTTGGTATCGCAAGCCTACATTAAACTTAGGTTATTATTAGGCAATAGCTGAAACTAGACCTCAGGAAATAGCGCGGTCTATTTTTACGGACAGACCCTTTTCCACGACATTCATTCTAGCCTACATTCTTCATAAACTTCTGTCTTATCTAACTATGCTGTTCAAGTATAGACACCTGAGTTGATTAACCGTTCACAGGATTGGTTAACTCTTGAGGTTGCTAGGGTCTCCACCGAGCTAGGTAAATCTGCTTTTAGTTTTAATGCACCATATTGCTGGAACAAAATTCAAAATACATTTTCATCTTGATGTTCTGGTGCCGTTCAGCAATTTAAAGTATTGATTGGGGACTTATATGTGTAGGGATGTAACTGTTTTTCTGGTTGATTTGTGATTCCCATGACTGTGTTTTTGTATTTTAATGTGTAGGCTTATATTTTTGTTGTATATACACCTTTGTAAAAGAGACCTAGTGTTACAGAGTCTAGTTTGATAGATAACTAACTGGGCTGTTCCCTGGATCCAGTATGTAGGGGTTGTACAATGCTTGAACAATTACATTTTAGTCATTTAGCAGACGCTCTTATCCAGAGCGACTTACAGTATTGATTGCATATATTTCATGTATTTTTTATTTTTTTTGTACTGGCCCCCCGGTGGGAATCGAACCCACAACCCTGGCGTTGCACACACCATGCTGGCGTTGCAAACACCATGCTCTACCAACTGAGCCACAGGGAAGACTGAACTTGGCACATGTGTCTGTCTTTATTATTCTTTATTATTTCATCTAACATATAGTACAAAAACACCTAGGTCTCAATGTGTTTTCCCTGTTAAAATAAAGGTTCAATAAAAACTCACTCACCTTGACTGCACTATAGCCTGTTGTTACTGTAACAGAGCCTATATGGCAACCCATTTGCACTTGCCATTGCCATAAAACTCAGCTGAGGCGCATGGAGGGGGTGGGGGTGGTAGTGGAGGGGGAATGTGACCACAGTCACTTGGTGAGAGGAGAGTTGAACATGGGTTTATGGTTCTATGACGTATGTCGCTGTATCGAATTGAAAACATTCCTTCGGAGCTGCTGAGTGGCTTTCTGCTGAGCGCCAGCCGGAGAATTAATGAAAAATAGCAAACAATGAATGTCTTGGTCACTTGCATGTCTTGGTCACTTTTCGCTGGTCTGTCATATCTGTACAGCATCGACCTACTATCCGTTCTCCCTGTTTATGTTGCAGCGTGGGTCCTAGGTGTCTACATGCCCGAACCAGAAGATCCGCGGCGGACTCCGCAAGGTGTCTCCTACGCCGAACTGAAGCACTTCGTCAACGCCGACGGACAGCACTTGTTCTGCCGCTACTGGGAGCCGGATGCCCCCCCAAGGTCAGTGGATGAAATGGCATGTGAGGTGTAAAACCGGACATGTATGGTATGCTAGAGACTGTGATAGATTCAACTAAAATAGAACCTAATGTTCTCCATTCAGTGAGTTATATGCTCCTGTGCTTGCCCCCTGCTCCCTCATCCCATAAAACCCATCTAAAATGGAACAGACACCACTACATCAGAGAGTTGGCCCTGGAAACAGAGAGGCCCACACAACATCTGGACTCACCCTCGCTCTGGAATCATTTTACATTTGAGTAATTTCGCAGAGTGAACAAAGGCACAAAAACAGATTTTTCACCTCGGGGATTCGAACCAGCAACCTTTCAGTTACTGACCCAAGGCTCTTGACCTGCCGATTTAGTTTTCCATAAACCACCACTAGTTATGTGAGCATGTTCCTTGTTTGTGGGCGGATTAAGAATCTGTCTCGCATCACACACACAGCTCCTGTCATATAGGCTAGCCTGCAACATATCACTGAGCCATTTTTTTGATAAGAATGGCGCCGGAGGAGATGGCTGCCGTTTTAAGATCTCCTAACCAATTATGCTATTGTGAGTGTTTTTTCACATTATTTGTAACTTATTTTGTACATAAGGTTTCTGCCACCGTCTCTTATGACCGAAAAGAGCTTCTAGATATCAGGACAGCGATTACTCACCTCATACTGGACGAAGACTTTTTCTTTAACTAGTCGGACATGAAGGATTTACTTCAGACACTCGACAAGGCCCAAGTCACCGTGATTCGTATGAGAAAGAGACAGAGATATCTGGGATGTAGGTTGGGGTACCTTGTAAGGATTCGACGGCGAGTGGATAATCTGCCTCCATCATCAGTCCTACTAGCCAATGTACAATCATTGGATAACAGAATAGACAAGCTATGATCATGAATATCCTACCAACGGGACATTGAAAACTGTAATATATTATGTTTCACCGAGTCGTGGCTGAACGGCGACAGGAATAACATACAGCTGGCGGGGTTTACACCGCCTCCGGTAAGACAAGGGGTGGTGGTATGTGTATACTTGTAAACAACAGCTGGTGCACGAAATCTAATATTAAGGAAGTCTCAAGGTTTTGCTCGCCTGAGGTAGAGTATCTCATGATAAGCTGTAGACCACACTATTTACCAAGAGAGTTTTTATCTATATTTTTCGTAGCTGTCTATTTACCACCACAAACCAATGTTGGCACTAAGACCGCACTCAATGAGATGTATAAGGCAATAAGCAAACAGGAAAATGCTCATCCAGAGGCAGCGCTCCTAGTGGCCGGGGAATTTAATGCAGGGAAACTTAAATCCGTTTTACCTCATTTCTACCAGCATGTTAAATGTGCAACCAGAGGAGAAAATAAAATCTCGACCACCTTTACTCCACATACAGAGATGCATACAAAGCTCTCCCTCGCCCTCCATTTGTCAAATCTGATCATAATTCTATCCTCCTGATTCCTGCTTACAAGCAAAAGCTAAAGCAGGAAGCACCAGTGACACGGTCAATAAAGAAGTGGTCAGCTGACGCAGTTGCTAAACTACAGGACTGTCTTGATAGCACAGACTGGAATGTGTTCCGGGATTCTTCCGATGACATTGAGGAGTACACCACATCAGTCACTGGCTTCATCAATAAGTGCATCGATGACGTTGTCCCCACAGTGACTGTACGTACATACCCCAACCAGAAGCCATGGATTACAGGCAACATTCGCACTGAGCTAAAGGGTAGAGCTGCCGCTTTTAAGGAGCGGGACTCTAACCCGGACGCTTATAAAAAAACCCCGCTATGCCCTCCGACAAACCATCAAACAGGCAAAGCGTCAATACAGGACTAAGATTTAATCGTACTACACCGGCTCCAACACTTGTTGGATGTGGCAGGACTTGCAAACTATTACAGACTAAAAAAAGGAAGCACAGCCGCGAGCTGCTCAGTGACACAAGCTTACCAGACGAGCTAAATTATTTCTATGCTCGCTTCGAGGCAAGCAGCACTGAAGCATGCATGAGAGCATCAGCTGTTCCAGATGACTGTGTGATCACGCTCTCCGTAGCCGTTGTGAGTAAGACCTTTAAACAGGTCAACATTCACAAGGCCGCAGGGCAAGAAGGATTACCAAGACGTGTACTCCAAGGATGCGCTAACCAACTGGCAGGTGTCTTCACTGACATTTTCAACCTGTCCCTGACTGAGTCTGTAATGCCAACATATTTCAAGCAGACCACCATAGTCCCTGTGCCCAAGAACACTAAGATAACCTACCTAAATGACTACCGACCCGTAGCACTCACGTCTGTAGCCATTAAGTGCTTTGAAAGGCTGGTCATGACTCACATCAACACCATTATCTCAGAAACCCTAAACACACTCCAATTTGCATAATGCCCAACAGATCCACAGATGATGCAATCTCTATTGCACTCCACACTGCCCTTTCCCACCTGGACAAAATGCTATTCATTGACTACAGCTCAGCGTTCAACACCGTAGTGCCCTCAAAGCTCGTTACTAAGCTAAGGACCCTGGGACTAAACACCTCCCTCTGCAACTGGATCCTGGACTTCCTGACGGGCCACCCCCAGGTGGTAAGGGTAGGTAACAACACATCTGCCACGCTGATCCTCAACACGGGGGCCCCTCAGGGGTGCATGCTCAGTCCCAACCTGTACTCCAAGGTTCACTCATGACTACATGGCCAGCCGCGACTCCAACACCATGATTAAGTTTGCCGACAACACAACAATGGCAGACCTGATCACCGACAACAATGAGACAGCCAATAGGGGAGAAGTCAGAGACCTAGCCGTGGGGTGCCAGGATAACAACCTCTCCCTCAACGTGATCAATACAAAGGAGATGATTGTGGACTACAGGAAAAGGAGGACCGAGCACACCCCTATTCTCCTCGACGGGGCTGCAGTGGAGCAGGTTGAGAGCTTCAAGTTCCTTGGTGTCCACATCACCAACAAACTATCCTGGTCCAAACACACCAAGACAGTCGTGAAGAGGGCACGACCAAACCTATTCCCCTCAGGAGATTGAAAAGATTTGGCATGGGTCCTCAGATCCTCAAGAAGTTCTACAGCTGCACCATCACTGGGGCCAAGCTTTCTGCCATCCAGGACCTATATACCAGGGGAAGAGGAAGGCCCTAAAAATGGTCAAAGACTCCAGCCACCCAGTCATTGACTGTTCTCTCTGCTACCGCACGGCAAACGGCATCGGACCTCAAAGTCTAGGTCCAAGAGGCTTCTTAACAGCTTCTACCCTCAAGCCATAAGACTCCTGAACAGCTAATCAAATGGCTGCCCAGACGATTTGCATTGTCCCCCCCCCCCTTTACGCTGCTGCTACTCTCTGTTTATTATCAATGCATAGTCACTTTAACTCTGCCTACATTTACATATTACCTCAATTACCTCGACTAACCTGTGCCCCCACACATTGACTCTGTACCGGTACCCCCATCCTCACCGCGGTCTAGGTGCTATATAAGTCCCATATTTTATTATTATTATTATTACCACCATCTGTCCCTAGAGTACCACTAATTTAATGACTTCTATTAACAGTAGTGTGGGTCAGTTTATAGTAGTGCATTTTCATAGTAGTTTGTTTAGCATGAGCTATAGTTTAGACTGAAGGCTAAATGGTGGTGGGAAAAGCAGATAGAAACATATTTTAGGGCATTCTGTTCATGTGGTGGCATCATCTATAAAAATTCACATTTGGTATAGATATCTACAAGCTATCCTATGAATTCTCCCCTTTATGATAAGAGATTCTGTGAGATTCAGCCTCAGGTTTTAATGATTGGAATAAAATAAATGCCTGTTTACAACATCAAATTCATGCAACTTCTGCCATACATGTCCATTGATGACATCGCTTACTGTGCATTTAGAGACTAGAGAGTGAGGGACTGCTGGTGGAAAGAAGTAGGTGAAAGGTGCCGGGAGAGGGGAGGGCACCTTTACAATGATTGACAGATCTTTCAATAAATAATCTGGGGGCTGTGAACCAGTGAGACCTGGCTGTCTTTGTAAACACAGGGCCGTAGCTATATACAGTGCCCTCAGAAAGTATTCATACCCTTTGACATATTCCACATTTTGTTGGAATAGATTTTAAAAATGTATTAAATATGTTTTTTTCTCACCCATCTATACACAATGGCATATAACAACAAAGTGAAAAGATGTTTGTATATTTTTTTGTACATTTATTGAAAACGAAATACCGAAATATCTCATTTACATAAGTATTCACACCCCTAAGTCAATACTTTGTAGTAAAATCTTTCACAGAGTTTAAAGCTTTGAGTCTTTCTGGGTACATATCTAAGATCTTTCCACACCTGGATTGTGCAACATTTGACCATTATTCTTTTCAACATTTTTAAAGCTCTGTTGTTGATTATTGCTAGACAAACATTTTCATGTCTTGCCATAGATTTTCAACTATATGTAAGTCAAAACTGTAACTTGGCCACTCAATAACATTCACTTTCTTCTTGGTAAGCAACTTCAGTGTTGATTTGGCCTTGTGTTTTAGGTTATTGTCCTGCTGAAAGGTGAATTCATCTCCCAGTGTCGGGTGGAAAGCAGACTGAACCAGGTTTTCCTTTAGGATTTTGCCTGTGTTTAGCTTTATGACATTTTTTTATCCTGAAAAACTCCCTAGTCCTTAACGATTACAAGCATACCCATAACATGACGCAGCCACCACTGTGCTTCTAAATATGGTGAGTGGTACTCAGTAATTTGCCCCAAACATAGCACTTTGTATTCAGGACAAAAAGTTAATTGCTTTGCTACATTCTTTGCATTATTACTTTAGTGCCATGTTGCAAACAAAATGCATGTTGTGGAAATGTTTTTTTCGTACAGGCTTCCTTCTTTTCACTGTCAGTGAAAAGTTAGTATTGTGGAGTAACTCCTATGTTGTTGATCCATCCTCACTTTTCTCCTATCACAGCCATTAAACTCTGGAACTGTTTTAAAGTCACCATTGGCCTCATGATGAAATCCCTGAGCGGTTTCCTTCTTCGCCAGCAACTGAGTTAGGAAGGACACCTGTATCTTTGTAGTGACTGGGTGTATTGATACACCATCCAAAGTGTAACACCATCATGCTCAAATGGATATTCAATGTCTGCTTTATATATTTTTACACATCTACCAATAGGTGCCCTTCTTTGCGAAGCATTGGAAAACCTCCCTGGTCTTTGTGGATGAATCTGTGTTTGAAATTCACTGCTCGGCTGAGGGACCTTACAGATAATTGTATGTGTGGGGTACAGAGATGGGGTAGTCATGAAAAAAATCACATTAAACACTATTATTGTACACAGAGTCCATGCAACTTGTTAGGTGACTTGTAAAACACATTTTTACTCCTGAATTTATGTAGGCTAGCCATAACAAAGGGCTTGAATACTTATTCACTCAAGACATTTCAGCTTTTCCTTTTTAATTCACTTGTAAACATTTTGAAAAACATGATTCCACTTTGACATGTTGGGCTATTGTGTGTAAGCCAGTAACAAAAAATCTCAAATTAATTAATATTAAAATCAGGCTGTAACATAAAATGTGGAAGGGGTGTGAATAGTTTCTGAATTCACTGTATGAGGACACCGAGGTCCGGACCTCTGTAATTTTTTAAAATTAAAATATATACACTACCGGTCAAAAGTTTTAGAACACCTACTCATTCAAGGATTCTTCTTTATTTGTACTATTTTCTACATTGCAGAATAATAGTGAAGACATCAAAACTATGAAATAACACATATGGAATCATGTAGTAACCAAAAAAGTGTTAAACAGATCAAAATATATTTTATTTTTTAGATTGTTCAAATTGCCACCCATTGCCTAGATGACAGCATTGCACACACTTGGCAAGATGAAACAACTTAATATCGCCATCTGCCGGCCTTTGGGCTACTGACCACCAGACCTCCAGGGGGCCCTATTTATTTTGTTTGTCTCTCTCACTCAGATATCATATTAAGCCATGGCAAAATGTGTAGAATTGCAGGAAATGAGCTTTAAAACTGCAAAAACAGTTGTTCTGTAAAGCAAACTTATTTGTTTACCTTTTTGTTAATAAAATACTTTTTCTGCTATCAGATCCCTTCGTACAGTACGTATGCAATTATTGGTTTTTAATCCCGGTGCTGAGTTAATGTGAGTTAAGGTGTAGTGGCTAATTGTATAGCTCAGGGGTTCGTAAACTTTTTGGGCCCATTTCGATATCTGAAAATTCTCGCGACCCCAACCATGGGAAAATAATTATGTCGTTAAGTAGGTATTTCTTCTCAACTCGCTATCATATACTTTTAATGTGGGGCTATGACAGTCAGTTGCAAATTAGTCTTACATAATGTATCTTATCTCACCACCACTAATGAGACGGGTGTGCTTGATGCATGTTGCGTTGAAGCTTCTCTAAATCAGGGAGGGTGGTCGACAGTGCGTACCTCATCTCTGCTGTCACATCCAACCTGGATCGATATTTGGTTTTAATGCAGACGAGAGCACTGAATCCAGCTTCACACAGATATGGCAAAGGAGTTTTATGGTGCTTTCAAGAAAACTGTGAAAAATACAAGGCCAAATTATGACATCGGTGATCTTCAGGTTGGAAAGTCAGGGCTCTAGAAAGAGGCCCGAGTAGGAATTCTGTGTTGGATGACCGTTCAAAACGATTATTCCCAGTCGGAGCTTGTTTTGATTTAATTTTATCTTTTAGATTTGAATAATTTTCATTTAGATTTTGAAGGTTAACCACATTACAATGATTTTGAGACACAAAGACGATATTATAATATATGTGTTTTTGTATATATATTATTTCTCCAGGATTTGGGAAAATCCCACACAACCCCATTTTCATATCAGGCAACCCCACATGGGGTCGCAACCCCTAGTTTGGGAACAGCTGGTATAGCTAATAGGCTATGTGTTTGTAGATCGACTCCGGTGAATGAAGCTACAGCAACCATTGTGATAATGGCTGGGGACATTTTTGCTTGTTTATGCTGTTCTCCAAATAGAATTGTATATATTTTTTAATTGTATAGAAATGCAGTGCATGAGCTTCAACTTTCTAAAAATATCTTGGAAATTTGAAGAATTTCCAATCCCCCCTGTCTAGACCTCACTAAAACTCAGACCCTGGCTACGGCCCTGGCTCCACACACATGCATGCGCACGCACACACAAACACAGACTAGTGGTTAGAGCATTGGGCCATTAACCTAAAGGTTGCTTGTTCAAAATCCAGAGCAGACAAGGTGAAACATCTGTCCTTGAGCAAGGCACTTCAACCTAATTGCTCCAGGGTCATCATTGATAATGGCAGACCCTGGCCGTGACCTCACTCTCCTAGCATGTCTCAGGGAGAGTTGGGATATGCAAAAAACACATTTCCAATTCACACATGCGTATTAATACACACTTATAAACTGGGTGGTTCGAGTCTTGAATACTCTGTGTTGCGTCGTACTTAAGAACAGCCCTTAGCCGTGGTATATTGGCCATATACCACACCCCCTCTGGCCTTATTGCTTAAATAACGCACGGTGTAATTCCATGAATATGAAGTTCATTCTTACGTGTTCTATATTTGAGCTGCTTTTCAAAGCAAAAGTCGAATTGAAAACATTATTGGCAATGAATTCGATTTTCATAATAGCAAGCTAGGATGATGGTTTGGTTAGCTACGCTAGCAAGTCTGTTTGTTTGGCTACCAAGGCAACTACTGTGGCTATCTAGCTAGCTAGTAAACTTGATAGCTACTTCAGTGGATGTTGGCACATTTCTACTGGCAAATGAATACATTCTAGCGGCAAATACAGTATGTCAATTTATAGGTATAAAAGGGATAACCAACTCAGGGCTCTATGCGTTCTCTGGAATACAATAACTCTGTCGAAGGTCAGTTCCATGTCGTGCACTATTTACCTGAGAACGCATAGCCCCTCGTTGATTATCCCTTACACACAGTGCATGTGTGAAATATGACAAATATAAACACCCACCAAATGATGTATTATTAATTACTCACACGCACGCACGCACGCACGCACGCACACTCACACGCACACGCACACACACACACACACACACACACACACACACACACACACACACACACACACACACACACACACACACACACACACACACACAGTTAAGAGGGTCATTACACTATTGATGTTTGGAGTCAGGATTACAAGAATTCCCTACCAAACAAGGCAGGCTTGAATGTTTGTCTTACTGCTTTTTTTCCCTCACTTCTCTTCTCTCTGGCTTTCTCACTGTGTATTACTCTACATTTTCCGTGATCAAAGTGGAAATTACATCTGTATCAAGGCATGCTTATTTGGCACTTCTGGTTTTAGCAGTATTCACCTGCGCTGTCCTCAGTCCCCAGCCCTGCCGTAGTCAGTTAAATTAGGGTTTTGACCCTGAGGTGTTGAGCAGCTCTTAATCTGATTAAGACGCCAGTGTTCAGGCCCTGGCCCATTCACAACCTCTACCTCTATCGCTCCCTCCCTCCCTCGACCACACACGTACAGGTTGATACGCCGTACAGAGTTCAGTCTGCGTCTCATGAAGATGATTATCATCTTGGCTTGTTTAATGCTGTGTCGAAAACGTTATGTTACTTCGGGCTGGAGGCAGCATTTGGGTCGAAGCCACATTCTGTGAGACAAGTGGGTTTCAAATTCCTTGGAGAGAGAGGAAGAGGGCGAGATAGAAAGAGAGGGAGCGGGAGAGAAAGAGAGAGGGAGAAAGTGAAAGGGGGAAAGAACATTTCAACTCCCCACTCCCATTCCCAAGACACTGAATATACTCACCACAATCCACTGAGATAAGCTCTATAGAAGCCCTACTGTCCCATGTGTGTTGGGAACATTATGTTCACACAAAGGCGCACTATGAGCGGCTCCTCAGCCAACAAGTGCACGGCAATCTCTAGCTAGCCGGAGGCTCTGAAATAAGAACGAGAGAATGAAAGAGAGAGAGAGAGAAACTGGAACAGAGAAACCACTAATGAAGCTTGATGAACAGCTACTCTCTCGCTCTCTCCCTCTGTTCCATCTCTCTCAATCTCTTCCATTCACTCCTTCTCTGAACCCGGTCAGGCTAATTGCATCTGACTGAGAGATTCACTCCGTTTTGTAGACTGGTTATAAACAGGAACCAAAGCCTTACCGGCAAGCTGGGTTGGTTCGCCGCTCTTTCCCATGGCTATGTGTCTGTTTCTTGGAGATTCCAACCCCTGTCTGGTTCCAGTTAACTCTGCTGCTCCGTGGGCAAACAAGGGTGTGGTGCGGTTCAGATAACTGCTTACACTGAGAGACAAGATGTGGAATGTTTTATTACGACGAAACCCTTCGATGGGCGATCAAGAGGATGTTCTCACAGAGTTGTTGATTTGATCACTATCTAGTCACTGGATGAGTGGACTCAAGTCCCAACCACGTCCTTCCGATAGAGGGATCGCCAACTCAATTAGGGACAATCAAAAATAATCTGAGTGCCCTCGTCAACTAATTGCAACACTCCCTCTAAGTGTTTTAATATAGTACAAAAGGTGTGCATGAAATGTGACTGACTTCACTCTTCTTCCCTGTGTCCTGCAGGGCTCTGGTGTTCGTGGCACATGGGGCAGGAGAGCATTGTGGGCCGTATGATGAGATCGGCCGGACCCTGAAGGAGCAGTCCCTGCTTGTCTTTGCTCACGACCACGGTGAGCCAAAACACGCTGCAGCGGTGTTGTAGTACGCGATCAAGTGTTAGATAGGTGTACTATCCTTTCAGCATTACAAATGTGCAACTTTAATGAAATGTTGCTTTAAAAAATGGTTGGAAAGCAACTTTTGGCACTACCAAGGGACTTGGGCATCGACTTGGACTCGAGGCTTTAGTGACCTGACTACATCACTGTCATGCAGCGCTTCTTAGTAGAGTCACAGAGGTAGCACTTCATTTTACGGTCACCAAATAGCCACTAAAAATACCGGAGAAGTCCTACCCACTGCAGCCACATCATTTACTGCTAGTAAAATACCAGTGGAAATCTTACCATAGACAAATGTGATGCCACGGCGTAATATGTTTGTTATCGCTAGAACAGTTTGTACGTTTTAGTATGGAATAGGACCGGTGACTGAGTGTCACCCAGTCTCATAGTGAAGTAGAGCAGGTCCCAGTTGTGTTTAGCAACAGCTCTAGAGTCAACGCCAAATGAGAGTTGGAACTCCCTGTTCCCTGTGATCTAACGAGCGACAGGTCATAGAATGTCAGTGTACAGCACTCCACAGAGACCTCTGGGAATGTCATCTTCATTAATGATTCCTATTGGGTCAAAGTAAAACTTGACCTATTAACACGGATTTTTTTTCCAAGGTTATTATACAGTAACGAGAATGATGTTAATAAATGTTGTGTTAAAGGGATTTTTCATTATTTTGTCTACGACAAAACATTTTTTAACTCAATGTTCTCCATTGCGTTTCAAAGTAATTACAGAAATATTGAAATCACTAGGTGAGAGTGGGATTTTTGACACATACGAGCATGCGCACGCGCACGCGCATACTTCACCGCAGAAGAAAAATGAACAGCATCCCGTGACTGACAGACACCAATGGGCTTCCATTGCTCCATTATCAGTGGAAGCTATTATGGGGAGAGAAACAAGTGAGAGAGAGAGAGGGGGGGGTGGAAGGATGGAAAGTGAGAGAGGGTGAACGGCACATGTTCTGATTGTTGAAACTGTAGCTGGTGTCGTGGTGCCATGGCAACGCACCTTTTACATAGCTTCAGCAGCATGTTCAGAGCAAGGTGTTGGAAGGTAATGGGAGGAGGGAGGGACAGCTGGCATGATAACATAGGATGGATTGGCACGTACGGAGATGGAGAATGGCTCTCCCTCTCTGTCTCATCTGGCTCGTCTGTACAGAGAGTAATGAAGGGTAGAGTGGGAAATGTTTCCTCTATTGTCTCTGTCAATTACAATGGCGCCTTGTCCTCATCTCTCTCTCTCGCCCTCTAAATCTATCTCTCTCTTGGTCTCTCTCCCTCTAAATCTCTCTCTCTCTCCCTCTAAGTATATATATATATATATATATATATATATATATATATCCCTCTAAATCTATCTCTCTCTTGCTCTCTCTCTCTCATTCTCTCTCTCTCTCATTCTCTCTCTCCCTCTATATATATATATATATCTTCCTCTAAATCTTTCATTCTCTCCCTCTATATCTATCTCTCCCTCTTTTTCCCTCCATCAGTTGGCCATGGCCAGAGTGAAGGAGACCGGATGAATATTAAGGACTTCCAGGTGTTTGTCAGAGACTCCCTCCAGCACATTGATCTGATGAAGGGCCGACACCCCGGCCTGCCTATCTTCATCATCGGACACTCTATGGTACGGCACATTCTGTAGTCTATTCGCTGACCAAACACTGGGGTAACTCTGTGGTACGGTACCCTCTCTAGTATCTTCCTTGTCAAAACACTGGGGTCACTTTCATGAACTAACACTCGCACTTGATTTGTTTTGCCCCTTACTGGCTCAGACTTTTTTTATTCTTACTAGCTCTGACTTTGCTGATAGCTACTGTATTGAGGGAAATTGTACTTACTATGCCTGTGATATGTGGTTGTCCTACCTCACTGTATTAAGATGAATGTACCAACTGTAAGTCGCTCTGGATAAGAGCGTCTGCTAAATTACTCAAATGTAAAATGTCACTATGGTACTGTACCTTCTCTAGTTTATTCCTTGTCCAAACACTGAGGCTGTATCATTGCCAGCGGCTATGGCGTTTACCTCTCAACACAGGAGAAACAGTTCTCAGAAGTCATAGGGCCAGGGTTAGATTGAGGCTATATCCATTACACAAACATTATACAAGGACTTCGCTCAACACACCTACACTCGGTGTGACTCAGATGACCACAGATGCTCTGACATCACAGCTCGTGCGTCTATGCTCATCGAAAATGGTGTCCTTTGAAAGTTTAGCTATGTAAATACCAACAGGGCCAAGTCAGACCTTAAAAGGGATTTAACGTATTTAGCATTACAGGCCTCATTTCCCTTCCCTGCTGCTCTGCCGCTGTTTGCTTGTTCTGCTGTTCTATGACTGATCTCTGCTGTAAAAGCGGCTGAATAATGGAAACCACCTATAGCCTACACGTCCAGATCCTCGTTGTGATAACGTCCTTTAGATTCTCTCATGCACCACCAGCTGTGCACAATTAGACAGCCTTCCCTTAGGTTTGACATGCAGTTCAAATTAGATGACTTTGCTTTATTAGGAGCGGAATGTAGGCAATTTTACTAGAGTAAATGTTTAAACAGGACGTTTTAATGGGAAGTTATTGTAATGGAAAAACCTGTGGAGTGTGGTACGGCCTGGCATTTTATAGGCATGTGGGCCAGTTTCCCCGACACAGATTAAGCATAGTCTAAGACTAAAAGTTCTCAATGGGGAAGCTCCATTTAAAGTCGTTTTTAGTCCAGGACTAGGTGTAATCTGTGTCCAGCAAACCAGCCATGAATGTACAGTTGAAGTCAGAAGTTTACATACACTTAGGTTGGAGTCATTAAAACTCCTTTTTCAACCACTCCACAAATTTCTTGTTAGCAAACTATAGTTTTGGCAAGTCAGTTAGGACATCTATTTTGTGCATGACACAAGTAATTTTTCCAACAATTGTTTACAGACAGATTATTTCACTTATAATTCACTGTATCACAATTCCAGTGGGTCAGAAGTTTACATACACTAAGTTGACTGTGCCTTTAAACAGCTTGGAAAATGCCAGAAAATTATGTCATGGCTTTAGAAGCTTCTGATAGGCTAATTGACATAATTTGAGTCAATTAGAGGTGTACCTTTGGATGTATTTCAAGGCCTACCTTCAAACTCAGTGCCTCTTTGCTTGACATCATGGGAAAATCAAAAGAAATCAGCCAAGAACTCAGAAAAAAAGTGTTTACCTCCACAAGTCTGGTTCATCCTTGGGAGCAATTTCCAAACGTCTGAAGGTACCACGTTCATCTGTACAAACAATAGTACACAAGTATAAACACCATGGGACCACGCAGCCGTCATACCGCTCAGGAAGGAGACGCGTTCTGTCTCCTAGAGATGAACGTACTTTGGTGCGAAAAGTGCAAATCAATCCCAGAACAACAGCAAAGGACCTTGTGAAGATGCTGGAGGAAACAGGTACAAAAGTATCTATATCCACAGTAAAACGAGTCCTATATCGACATAACCTGAAAGGTCGCTCAGCAAGGAAGAAGCCACTGCTCCAAAACTGCCATAAAAAAAGCCAGACTACGGTTTGCAACTGCAGATGGGGACAAAGATCGTACTTTTTGAAGAAATGTCCTCTGGTCTGATGAAACAAAAATAGAACTGTTTGGCCATAAACCATCGTTATGTTTGGAGGAAAAAGGGGGAGGCTTGCAAGCCGAAGAACATCATCCAAACCGTGAAGCACAGGGGTGGCAGCATCATGTTGTATGTGGATATATTGAAGCAACATCTCAAGACATCAGTCAGGAAGTTAAAGCTTGGTCGCAAATGGGATGGACAATGACACCAAGCATACTTCCAAAGTTGTGGCAAAATGGCTTAAGGACAACAAAGTCAAGGTATTGGAGTGGCCATCACAAAGCCCTGACCTCAATCCTATAGAATATTTGTGGACAGAACTGAAAAAGCGTGTGCGAGCAAGGAGGCCTACACACCTGATTCAGTTACACCAGCTCTGTCAGGAGGAATGGGACAAAATTCACCCAACTTATTGTGAGAAGCTTGTGGAAGGCTACTCAAAATGTTTGACCCAAGTTAAACAATTTAAAGGCAATGCTACCAAATACTAATTGAGTGCATGTAAACTTCTGACCCACTGGGAATGTGATGAAAGAAATAAAAGCTGAAATGAATCATTCTCTCTACTATTATTCTGACATTTCACATTCTTAAAATAAAGTGGTGATCCTAACTGACCTAAGACAGGGAATTTTTAGAACCCATTAGACTGTAATGTATGAGCAGTGTCAAATTGGGCATTTCCTGTGTCAGGGGCAAATTCCACCACCACTATTATCGACATTAAAGCCCCGAAGCCTGTGGTCTCAGTCAACACAAATGGCATGTTTCAGATTAGGAGAATCTTAATCCAGAAACAGGCTAGTCCAGATACTTGTGGTCCCAAATAATCCTTTACTGCAATACTTGCACTGGCCGCTGATGAATTTATTATGACACCAGGCGAGACCCAAATGCAGACACAGGAGGCAGATGGTTGGAGTCTTACGATATTTAATAATCCAATAGGGTAAGGCAAGAGAATGATCGTGGACAGGCAAAAGGGTCAAAACCAGTTCATAGTTCAAAAGGTACCGAAGGGCAGGCAGAAACAAAGTCAGGGCAGGCAGGAAGATCAGGCAGGCAGGAAAGTAGTCCAGAGTCAGGCAGAGGTCAAAACCAGGAAGACTATCAAAAAGAGAATAGCAAAAGAAGTACGGGAAAAACACGCTGGTTGACTTGACTAACATACAAGACGAACTGGCACAGAGAGACAGGAAACACAGGGATAAATACACTGGGGAAAATAAGCGACACCTGGAGAGGGTGGAGACAATCACAGGGACAGGTGAAACAGATCAGGGCGTGACAGAATTGACTGGTGACCCTCACTGACCTCACTGCCCTCACTGCACTCAACAACAAAGTCCAGTCCCTCCAAACTCCATCCCTCCTTCTCTCTTTCTGTATTTCCTGACCCATTCCTTCCTCCTTCCCCCTCTCCTCCCCTGGCTCTGTACGTCTGGCCCTCTTCCATGTCCCACTTCTTCAGTGCTAGGCCTTTATGTAATGTCAGTATGTTAGCGCCTTACATAACCACAATCAGAGTCTTCATAGTGTGAGGGGACGCAACACAATGCAAGTATTCTTTCCCTCAGTGCAAGAGGGGATGAGCTTGTGTGTGTGTTTCTGGTGGAGGCCTCTCTTGGTATAATCAATTCCTTAAAGAGCACCTCTGTTCCCCTCGCTCACCCTTCCTGCTCAACCCTCCAAAGGCCTCTCTCTCTCTCTCTCTTTCTCTCTCCATTCATTCTTAGCTCCTTCAGTCAGGAGCCGTTACCCCAGAAAGCCTTTCTTGGTATGGGAAGGCCGTGACCCAACATGGACCATTTGGTGCCGATATCACTATCAAACCCTCCAATAACAGCTCAGAACTAGCAGGGAAGATTCCCTAAATTCACTGCAGTTCACTCACTGTTTGACCAGTCAGTTGAATTAGGCTGAAACTAACCCTGGATGGGATTTGACAAAACAGAATAAGCATTACTCAATCAACAATTTGTTTGTGGTCTCTCGATTAGTTAGTATAGATATACAATAGAGACACATTTATTCAATTAAATTGTATGGTTATCGCTATATAGATTTAGCCGTGTTTGCGATGTTCAGTGCATTTGTCTTTCATTTCATTCGCTGGTGGGAAATGTTTTTCTCAACAGCCCATCTCTTTAAAGGCTCACTCGATAGAGGCACCCACTCTCATGAATATTCAAACATCTGACAAAGAGAGGGCAGACAAACACTGTTCAAACAAATTTGCCTCCCAAAAGCCCTCCACAATTATCCGTGCCAAATTGATTGATTCTAGGAAGCCGTTGCGTAACTCCTAATTAGTTTACCCTCGCGTATTTGATTTAAAGGAGAACTCCATCCAAAAACGATCTTTTGATATTTGTTTCGTTAGTCCATTGTTTGGTTGATATAGTCCCAACATGTTTTGCATGTCAGCACTCAAGTTTTCAAGATATATTACTTTCAAAATACAGAAATACACTGAGTATACAAAACTCTGTCCGTGACATCGACTGACCAGGTGAATCCAGGTGAAAGATACGATCCTTATTGATGTCACCTGTTAAATCCACGTCAATCAGTGTAGATGAAGGGGAGGAGACGGGTTAAAGAAGGACATTTAAGGGGGGGTGCAACTCAATATTAGGAAGGTGTTCCTAGTGTTTGGTGTACACAGTGTATAGCCGGTATGAGCCGTGCACTGGTTTCTGTTTTTTTCATGTTATTCAATTGTTACCATGCACCTGCAACAAAGATAGTGTAAGGGTCGACGCTGGTAGAGACAAAGATAGCTCAGATGTGCGAGTGCCTTTTGAATTGTATTTCTGTATTTTGAAAGTTATAGATCTTGAAAACGTCATTGCTGACATGCAAAACATTTTGGGATATCAGCAATGGATTAATGAAACAAATACCAAATGATAGTTTCTGGGTGGAGTTTTCCTTTAAATCACAAAAGACGTCATCGTTTCTCTTCCTTTTTCTCTTCAGGGTGGAGCCATCTCAATTCTGACGGCGTGTGCACGACCGAACGACTTTGCCGGCGTGGCTCTGATCGCTCCTATGGTCAGGGTGAACCCAGAGTCTGCCACGCCCTTCAAGGTGAGTTTTGCCCATAGAAATAGGGTTTACTTCCTGTCTACCCATTACCCACCTATTCTTTAACGGGGATGCCCGTTCTAGGAATTATATTTCTGGGGTTTCACCTGCACCAAGTCCCCTCACATTTAGCCTGTCACCAATGTTAACAACTCTATACCATGTTATTAATCCCTTTTATAACCACTGACCTGAGCTGTATTAGCCCCCTACATGCCTTTGTAATCTCTGTGGTTGCTCCTCTTTGTTCTACAGGTGTTCTTGGCTAAAGTCGCAAATCACATTGTGCCCAGTCTCTCTCTGGGCTTCATTAAGTCTAAATGGATTTCACGGGACCAAACACAGGTAAATCTGGTCTATGGAATGTGTGTGTGCATCCTCAGTGCGTACACACACACAGCGTTTTAAAGGCTGCTCCACAATAGAGGCTTGACTGAGATCCAGATCGTCCAGCTGTCTGTTTTGAACCGGTCCGGAATTGGCGACAGAGAGAAACATTTGCTGTTTTTTTTCAGCTATTTTCCTGCAATTCTGGAACTGTTTCCATGGAGCTGAGATAAAATGTTGCAGTGTGAAAACTGCACTTCCACGCATTTTGCCATGGCTATTTTTGTGTTCTTATGCTCAAACATTAATACAAAACCAATGGGGACCCCAGTCGGTGCCCCTAGGCACGTACCCTGCGTGCGCCGTCAGTAATCCAGCCATGCCAAAAATACTCCTACATTTTGGGACTTTTCGATTCTCCCTGACAGTCTAGCTTTCATTTTGGTGATTTCTAGTTGTCAAAGGTTATATTATTCAAAAATATATAGATAAATTGTATTTTCTACATTCAATGCTTTCAGAAACTATTCGTACCCCTTGACTTATTCTACCTTTTGTTGTGTTAAAGCCTGAATTCCAAATGGATTTTAGCAAATGTTAGTAAAATAAAATACAGAAATATCTCATTTACATAAGTATTTACACCCCTGATTCAATACATGTTATAATCACCTTGGGCAGTGATTACAGCTGTGAGGCTTTCTGGGTAAGTCTTGCACACCTGGATTGTACAATATTTGCACATTATTCTTTTAAAAATTCTTAAAGCTCTGTCAACTTGGTTGTTGATCATTGCTAGACAGCCATTTTTAAGTCTTGCCATAGATTTTCAAGCTGATTTATTAAGTCAAAACTGTAACTCGGCCACTCAGGAACATTCAATGTCTTTGGTAAGCAACTCCAGTGTATATTTGGCCTTGTGTTTTAGGTTGTTGTTCTACTGTAAGGTGAATTTGTCTCCCAGTGTCTGTTGGAAAGCAAACTGAACCAGGCTTTCCTCTAGAATTTTGCTGTGCTTAGATCTATTCAGTTTATTTGTAATCCAAAAAATCTCCCTAATCTTTGGCGATGACAAGCACACCCTTAAGATCATGCAGCCACCACCATGCTTAAAAATATGAAGAGTGGTACTCAGTGATGTGTTGGATTTTGCAGTTTTACTTTACTTTATTGCAAACTGGATGCATATTTTGGAATATTTGTATTCTGTACAGGCTTCCTTCTTTTCACTCTTGTCATTTAGGTTAGTATTGTGGAGTAACTACAATGTTGTTGATCCGTCCTCAGTTTTCTACTGTAACAGCCATTAAACTCTGCAACTGTTTTAAAGTCACCATTGGCCTCATGGTGAAATCACTGAGCGGTTTCCTTCCTCTCCGGAAACTGAGTAAGGAAGGTCTCCTGCATCTTTGTAGTGACTGGTTGTATTGATACACCATCCAAAGTTTAATTAGTGACTTCACCATGCTCAAAGGGATATTCAATATCTGCTTTCTGTATTTTTACCCATCTACCAATAGGTGTCCTTCTTTGTGAGGCATTGGAAAACCTCGCTGGTCTTTGTGTTGGAATCTGTGTTTGAAATTCACTGCTCGACTGAGGGACCTTTACAGATAATTTGGTTGTGTGGGGTACAGGGATGAGGTAGTCATTCAAAAATCATGTTATACACTATCATTGCACACTGAGTGATTCCATTCAACTTATGTGACTCATGCAAATTTTTACTCCTAAACTTATTTAGGCTTGCCATAACAAAGGGGTTGAATACTTATTGACTTGAGACATTTCAGCTTATCATTTGTAAAAAATATTTCAAAAATAATAATTCCACTTTCACATTATGGGGTATTGTGTGTAGGCCAGTGACACAATCTCAATTTAATCTATTTTAAATTCAGGCTGTAACACAACAAAATGTGAAAAAGCAAAGGGGCGTGAATACTGCCTACTGGACGTTAAAAGATGCCTACTGGACAACTTATTTGTATTGCTTTTAAATCTTAATGAATTTTAATCTTATTAACACTTTGTTCTAGATGGCTATTTCTGTAGGTAGCTATCAAGTAAACACAATGATAGGCACTGTACTTTCCGTCTAGTTTTAGTCATTTAAGTTTGCACTGAAAGCCTTTTTCTATCCCGAAAATGTATTTCGAAAAAGGTCTAAAGTTTTTATTTTGGTGTGGCGCCAACAATTTAGCAGCGACCCACCACTGTGCGTGTTGGATACTGTACAATGATTGTATTCAGGCCATATCTTATACAGTAGTATGCACATCATGGGTCAATATTGAGAAAGTAACCCATATGGCGCTTGGCTTTCAGTGAACATCTAAGAAAAAATGCTCAGTGGTCACTCAACAGTCTCTTCCTTTACCCTGCAGGTTGAAGCATATGACACTGATGAGTTGAACCATCACGGTGGGATGCGGGTGTCATTTGCCATGCAGCTGATAGGCGCGTCGGAGCGGATCGAGAGAGAGATCCCCGCCATCACCTGGCCCTTCCTGCTTCTCCATGGCGACGTCGACAAGCTGTGTGATATCGGAGGGTCCCAGATGATGTTTGACAAGGCCCCGAGCGCGGACAAGAAGATCAAGGTGGGACTAGCACCAGAGCCATATATTTCGATCAAAAATATTTCGATAAATATATAGTGTGGTTAAATATATACTACCGTTCAAAAGTTTGGGGTCTCTTAGAAATGTCCTTGTTTTTGAAAGAGGCCCATTATCAGCAACCATCACTCCTGTGTTCCAATGGCACGTTGTGTTAGCTAATCCAAGTTGATCATTTTAAAAGGCTAATTGATCAGCAGAAAACCCTTTTGCAATTATGTTAGCACAGCTGAAAACTGTTGTCCTGATTTAAAGAAGCAATAAAACTGGCCTTCTTTAGACTAGTTGAGTATCTGGAGCATCAGCATTTGTGGGTTCGATGATCAATTAGCCTTTTAAAATGATCAACTTGGATTAGCTAACACAACGTGCCATTGGAACACAGGAGTGATGGTTGCTGATAATGGGCCGCTGTACGCCTATGTAGATATTCCATAAAAAAAATCTGCCGTTTCTAGCTACAATAGTCATTTACATTAACAATGTCTACACTGTATTTCTGATCAATTTGATGTTAATTTAATGGACAAAAAAAATTCTTTCAAAAACAAGGACATTTCTGAGTGACCCCAAACTTATGAACGGTGGTGTATGTCTCTGACTAGCACTGCACAGGCCAAAACAGACATGTCGACAGACCTGAATAGCTCAGACACTGAGTCATACAAACTGATATAGACAAGCCAGTATATTTATCTTATCTGCTCTTGAACTTCTCTATTTTTCTTTTCTTTCTCTATTTGTTGAACTGGCTGTTCGAAGTCCATACATCATCATCACTTGTCACACTAAAGAGAGAGGGGGAACAGAGAGGGTGAGAAATCGGGAACACAGAGCGGTAACAGATAGAGCTAATCGTGTGTGTGTTCTCTCTCTCTCTTTCAGGTGTATGACGGAGCATACCATGCCCTGCACCATGAACTCCCAGAGACTGCGGCGTCAGTGCTCAAGGAAGTCACCGGCTGGATCTCCGAGCGTCTCCCTGCGTCTCCTTCTCAGGGGTCCTAGTCTCCTCTTCCTCTGCACCCCCCCATCCCAACCAACCCCGCCCTCCATGCTGTATTACCACTGTATGAACCTCAAACCTTTCTACATTTGTACTGACCATTTGCAATACTAATGCCAACTTGTCAGTAATCTTTGGACCCCTAGGGCCATTGTACGGAAGTTCTGATTTCCTAGGCTCTATATTAGGGACAACAGCTGTGCCCCAGATGCCAGGCGGCAGGTCATAGTACATATATCAGCCATGTCTCTCTGTACTGAGTTCAAAGAGAGCCATGCTGAGAGCTGGGCCAAGCGCAATTCACAGAGGCATTTTTGTCATTTGTAACCACGGTGATCACCAGGCCGACAGAAACGTGTTGAATTCCCCCCATGCTGCGGTGCTCCCTTTTGTGTGTTGCCGTGGAGACAACTGGCCTTTGTTCTCCCCTCCATATCTCAGATCTTCTGTTCATAGAGTCAAACATCTTGGACTCGTTTGAATGCCCCAGACTGCTGCCCCCAATGGTTATTTGTCAGAACTGCAGGGTTTAGGTGGCTGCAGCCCAAGACAGAGAAGCTGCCCGTTACCATGGCAGCATCTCAGAAAAAAAAAGGTTGAATCCATTGGAGCGCCACTGTAAAACGAGGCATGCTGTGACCCATTATACAGTAGATGCTGTGTACAGACAAAGGCATCACTTCGCTGCATGTTGTCTCTGCATTTATGAAGATGACAGGGCCTTAGTGTACCACCCGCAACATCAACATTTATGGGTGTTCCCCATAGTCTGCATTGGACTAATACAGATTATAAGGTATTGTTATGAGTGGAAAGCCCACCTATCTTGTTACATTTATGATTGATGGCTTACTGGCCAATCGGATGAAAGCTCTCTTATATTGTTTGCACGCTGGTTTGAGCGTCAGATTGACTTGACAGATGACCCCGGCATGGAACACATAGATATTGTGCTGGAGCTAGTCCGTCTTTGTGTGGTTAACAAACTGTCAATAAACAGCAGAAAGAGAGAAGGTCGTGGTTTCCTTCTTCCCACGCCAACATCAGCCAACGAGGAGCTGACAGAAATAAGACGGGGCTTATCAGGTACGGTACAGTAGCTGGCTAAGCTAACTCTGGTGACGTTAACTGTGAAGCTAACTTACTGAAGAGGCTAGCTGGTCAACTCTAAGGAGCCAACACAACACTGTTGTCGGAAGTGCTTCATTTCATACTTTTGTTTTATTTTATACTTTTATTTAAAGGTCCCGAATAGTGAAAATCATGCTTTTCATCAAATATTCAGATGAAACCAGTTCATAGTAGGTTGACCCATGTATGAAAAATTACTATCTGGTACATTGACAAAGTTGATCATAGAGTTACTGTTGCCCTCCCCCCATGTCAAACGCTTGGATTCAGGAGGCAGGCGTTACGTCCGGTTTTATGCAACATCACGTAAAGCCAGACATTTTATACACCAATGGTAGTGTCCTGTAATCTTAACTAATTTAAATATGTAAATACGCCTTAAACCCGTCATCACATGTGCATATCATACAGCTTTGTTTACAAACCGTAAGATAGCTTCAAGCAGAACGTGAAAGTGAGTCAGGCTCGGGTCACAAATATGATGACTTGCAACTCGACTTTGACTTTAACACCAATGACTCGTGACTTAACTTGGCCTTGAGCCTTTTGACTCGAACTGACTTGATACCCTCCCCAAGCCCAAATGTTAAAAATGATGCTATTAAAAAAGTGTGCAGCGCATCAACTCTCTTTAAGAAGTTCAGATTACAGTTTGAATTGGACAGCAGTCAATCAAATTGTGGCAGCTGAGAAAAGGTTGCGTGTGGCAGTGCAGAGGAACGTCGGTGGGTGAATTCAGTCAGAGCCTTTGGAAAGATGATACCCAAAATTATTATTTCGGATATATAGACTACGCTGTAGTCAACAAAAAACGGATTGCAACTTGCAAAACATGCGGGAAGAAAATTACAGACGGAGGAGCAACAACTTCCAACTTTGTTCGACATTTGAAGCTGCACAAAGAACGGTAAGTTGTGGCTAATATAGCCGACAGCTATATATAACTTTGCTTGTGTAGCATGTAGGCTAACGTAACGTTAAATCAATGAACCTCCACACAGTCAATCAGTGCGGGAACGTGATCATTGCACCCAATATTGAGCTACAACTGGCTAGGCTGTTGGTAGCCTAAATCCTGCCTGATGTTACTGCTGTTCCTGAAACCATTGACATACGTTAGCCTACTGTAACCACACAGAGAGAGAGAGTGTGTGTGTGTGTGTGTGTGTGTTGGGCGATTGTGTACAAGCCTACATCGCCCGATTGCAATCCTCGATAGTCGATCGCTATGGGGGAGACCAAGACGCAGCGTGGAGAGTGCACATTTTCAATGTTTTAATGATGACACTTGACAAAATAACAAAAACAACCAAAACAGTCCCGTCAGGTACAAAGACTATAACGGAAAACAACTACCCACAACCCCAAAGGAAAAACAGGTTGCCTAAGTATGGCTTCCAATCAGAGACAACGAAAGACACCTGCCTCTGATTGGAAACCATACCCGGCCGAACATGGAAACCAACACATAGAAAATGATAACTAGAACAAACCCACATAGAAACAGAACCCAAAATACCTACAAAACAAACTCCCCCTGCCACGCCCTGACCACTCTACTATGGCAAATGACCTCTTTCACTGGTCAGGACGTGACAACCAATGTATTTCCATGGAAATATGTTTATTTGGAAAGTAATAAATCTATATATTTTTTAAAGCATTCATGATTTACGTAAATGTAATATACTAACTATTACTCTTGTTAAAAATAGGAAATGGTATTACATTTGGTGAAGAGCACATTATGACTTGTTTAGGACTCGAAACTCAAAGTTTAGGACTTGAGACTTGACTCGGACTTGCCTGTCTTGACTTGGGACTTGACTTGGGATTTGAGTGCTAAGACTTGAGACTTACTTGTGACGTGCAAAACAATGACTTGGTCCCACCTCTGCTGGTAACTAACCTCTTCATCTGTGTTGTGACTTTTAGCTAGCAAGCTACTTACCAGCATGCCCGGAAAAGTACACTGTGTTGTAACTGGATACCATAGTGTTCATTTAAAATGGAACTGACAGCCTTTAAGCAACATGAAAACGTATTAAAATCTGTTCATATGCTCCCCCAGGAAGAATATTACACTTTTTTTTTTCTTCTGACAAGCGAGCACTTACATATGTTAATTTTCACGTTTTGATACATTCATAGAATGTTTGGGAATGACATATAGTAAGGCATTTGGGTAAATTATATAGCAATATATTTGTTATAAAAAAACATGAAACTATGACCCAAACTGGCCATTGTGTTATAAGAAAAACTATGGCCCTTTATAATGTCCACTTATGTACACAGGAGGCTGTATATAGCCTTTTAACATATTTAAACAAAAGAAGATAAATAATATTGAATAACTCCAAATAACAAAAACGTAGCTATAGGTTGTTGTAACATTTATGTGCACTGCATGGATCAACAGTGCAGTTGAATGCAGCATTGTTGCATGGTGCTGTAAAAATGTATTGTTGTTGAATTCAGTCAAAACTGTTCGCTGCTCTGGCACCCCAATGGTGGAACAAACTCCCTCACGACGCCAGGACAGCGGAGTCAATCACCACCTTCCGTAGACACCTGAAACCCCACCTCTTTAAGGAATACCTGGGATAGGATAAAGTAATCCTTCTAACCCCCCCCCTTAAAAGATTTAGATGCACTATTGTAAAGTGGTTGTTCCACTGGATATCATAAGGTGAATGCACCAATTTGTAAGTCGCTCTGGATAAGAGCGTCTGCTAAATGACTTAAATGTAAATGTAAATTCACCAATGTGAGCGCATCAGGCTGTAATTTCATAAAGTAGATGACTCAACTGTTAGCTCATTTATACTCGCTTGTGTGCCCTATTCAGCACGCGGGCCTTTTGTTTGACAAATGTGCGCTAACCTATTAGCCACTTTGACTGACTTGTGATCATTGACATTGCTTGTATGCAGTGGCGACCCGTCATTCAGGGCAGAGCCCCAATTTTATTTGCAAAAACAAAATAATATATATAATTTTGGGGGGGGCTTGCCTGCTTTGCATGTTTTGCCAGCAAAAAATAAAAGCATTGCGCCGTAATTGGCTGAGTGTTCTGTCACTCATGAGGACACTACGTCATCGCGAAGTTTATGTCCTTAGTAAGGGCAGACATCCAAAATTTCAGCCCTTTGGGTCCTGCCATAGAGTTATATTACAAGTGCCCTTCCATGAAGGCTCAAAGTCATTGGCCACAGATAAAATGACGTCAAATCATGTTATATGTACAGTAGCTTTGATTGGACTGATCATGTCAACATCTAGTGGTTAGGGCATTGAGCCAGTAACCGAAAGGTTGCTGGATCAAATCCCCGAGCTGACAAGGTAAAAAATCTGTTCTGCCCCTGAGCAAGGCAGTTAACCCACTGTTACCTGGGCGCCGAAGATGAGGATGTTGATTTAGGCAGCCCCCCGCACCTCTCTGATTCAGAGGGGTTGGGTTAAATGCGGAAGATACATTTCAATTGAAGGCAGTCAGTTGTACAACTGACTAGCGTGGTGGAAATTCGAATCAACAATGAGGAGAGACAAGGTCAATCACCATTCAGGATATTACTTTATTCAAAACGTATTAATAAGGAAAGCATAGAGTAATTAGCCCATCTGTAAATGGCCCACCCAATCTACCTACCTCATCCATATATTGTTTTTATTTACTTTTCTGCTCTTGCACAGCAGCATTTCTACTTGCACATCACCATCTGCTCATTTGTCACTCCAGTGTTAATTTGCTAAATTGTAATTACTTGCTACTATGGCCTATTTATTGCCTACCTCCTCACGCCATTTACACACACTGTATATAGACTTTTTTTTCTATTGTGTTATTGACTCTACGTTTGTTTATTCCATGTGTAACTCTGTGTTGTTGTTTCTGTCGCACTGCTTTGCTTTATCTTGGCCAGTTCGCAGTTGTAAATGACAACTGGTTCTCAACTGGCCTTTTAGTCTTCTTCACAAACAACAGATGTATGGAATGGGTCACAAGGGGGAAACTTGATATATGAGAAAGCAGTATACCGCCAGATAGCATTTGCTATGAAGACTGTTCTTATGGTTTAGTCTGGCAGGTAAGATGAGGCTCCGATGTCTTTCCTGGTACTTCAGAGCAACACCAGTTCATTCTATGGCATAAATCAATTGTCAACTCTAGGTACTCCCATCTCAAGTAAAACCCCTTCATGACCACACTCCCGGACAAGCTCACTGAGGGGAGTGAGCTTCTAGGTCATACACTCCCCCAGGATAGGTGCAACATCAAAGATGACATACAATGGTTCCAGACACTACCCCACATATCTTTTCTCAGACCTTATCTCCCCCGAGGAGGGAGTGACTGGCTCACAGACATTGTGGAGACAAGTACATGGTTCCCCATCAATCACGCCATCCCTTCACATGGTTTAGAATGGGTAAAGACACATTCACATATGAAGACAATGTTCCCTCCTGTCCTCTTCTCTTTCTGATATTCTGCCTAGCACCAGAGATGTGTGAAAGACAAGCCTGACTTCTCCCCTCTCTGGGCCCCAGGTGACTAATCCCCAGCTGAGGGAGGAAGTTCAACTGCCAACACCAGAGTCCGAGGGGATACATTCTAATAACAAGCATATCATATAAGACATCTTAATTATCTATGTTACCTAACTAATTCTGATTCTTCCGCCACACTAGGTATCCCCTTTTCCCTTTCCCGTTTTGACTTTCAAAGTCTTAGCTAGCAGTCATCATCATGAATCAAGTCGACAATCTACTGGCAAATCCTTTTTAATCCTTGTCATATGACGAGAAATAATGAAGAGAAATTATAGATAAAACGTCTTGGTGCTCATGAACATAGACAGGCCTCTAACTCCTCTAGCTCCACAATGAGATAGGGTGCAGGCCAGGCAACAGGCTGTTAGCCACCCTGCCAGCTTAGTGGAGTCTGCCACTAGCACAGTCAGTGTAGTCAGCTCAGCTATCCCAATTGAGACCGTTTCTGTGCTTCGATCTAGGTCGGGCAAAACTAAACATGGTGGTGTTCGCCTTAGCAATCTCACTGGAATAAAGACCTCCTCCATTCCTGCCATTATTGAAAGAGATTGTGCTATGTCACATCTCAAAATAGGGATACTTAATGTTGATCCCTCACTTCCAAAGCAGTTATAGTCAATGAACTAATCACTGATCATAATCTTGATGTGATTGGCCTGACTGAAACATGGCTTAAGCCTGATGAATTTACTTTGTTAAATGAGGCCTCTCCTCCTGGTTACACTAGTGACCATATCCCCCACGCATCCCGCGAAGGCAGAGGTGTTGCTAACATTTACGAAAGCAAATTTCAATTTACAAAAAAAAAAAACTGCTTTTTTGTCTTTTGCGCTTCTGGTCATGAAATCTATGCAGCCTACTCAATCCCTTTTTATAGCTACTGTTTACAGGCCTCCTGGGAGGTGTACAGCATTCCTCACTGAGTTCCCTGAATTCCTATCGGACAGTGTAGTCATGGCAGATAATATTCACATTTTTGGTGACTTTAATATACACATGGAAAAGTCCACAGACCCACTCCAAAAGGCATTTGGAGCCATCATCGATTCAGTGGGTTTTGTCCAACATGTCTCTGGACCTACTCACTACCACAGTCATACTCTGGACTTAGTTTTGTCCCGTGGAATAAATATTGTGGATCTTAATGTTTTCCTCATAATCCTGGACTATCGGACCATCATTTAATTATGTTTCGCAAACAAATAATTTGCTCACACCCCAACCAACGATCATCAAAAGCCTTGCTATAAATTCCCGGACAACCCAAAGATTCCTAGATGCCCTTCCAGACTCCCTGCACCTACCCATGAACGTCAGAGTACAAAAATCAGTTAACCACCTACTTGAGGAACTAAATTTAACCTTGCGTAATACCCTAGATGCAGTCACACCCCTAAAAACAAAAAACATTTGTCATAAGAAACTAGCTCCCTGGTATACAGAAAATACCCGAGCCCTGAAGCAAGCTTCCAGAAAATTGGAATGGAAATGGCGCTACACCAAACTGGAAGTCTTCCGACTAGCTTGGAAAGATTGTACCGTGCAGTATCGAAGAGCCCTCACTGCTGCTCGATCATCCTATTTTTCTAACTTAATTGAGGAGAATAAGAACAATCCAAAATGTATTTTTGATACTGTTGCAAAGCTAACTAAAAAGCAGCATTCCCCAAGACAGGATGGCTTTCACTTCAGCAATGATAAATTCATGAACTTCTTTGACAAAAAGATAATGATTATTAGAAAGCAAATTACGGACTCCTCTTTAAATCTGCGTATTTCTCCAAAGCTCAGTTGTCCTGAGTCTGCACAACACTGCCAGGACCAAGGATCAAGGGAAACACTCAAGTTCTTTAATACTATATCTCTTGACACATTGATGAAAATAGGCTTAGCCTCTAAACCTTCAAGCTGCATACTGGACCCTATTCCAACTAAACTAAACCATTCCTCTTAATTTAAAAACAAAAAACTGTTGCGCAGCAACTCACTGCCTTCCTGAAGACAAACAATGTATACGAAAAGCTTCAGTCTGGTTTTAGACCCCATCATAGCACTGAGACTGCACTCGTGAAGGTGGTAAATTACCTTTTAATGGCGTCAGACAAAGGCTCTGCATCTGTCCTCGTGCTCCTAGACCTAAGTGCTGCTTTTGATACCATCGATCACTACATTCTTTTGGAGAGATTGGAAACCCAAATTGGTCTACACGGACAAGTTCTGGCCTGGTTTAGATCTTATCTGTCGGAAAGATATCAGTTTGTCTCTGTGGAAATCAACTGACAAATCAACTGTAAATTTCGATGTTCCTCAAGGTTCCGTTTTCGAACCACTTGTTTTCACTATATATTTTACCTCTTGGTGATGTCATTCGGAAACATAATGTTAACTTTCACTGCTATGCGGACATTACACAGCTGTACATTTCGATGAAACATGGTGAAGCCCCAAAATTGCCCTCCCTGGAAGCCTGTGTTTCAGACATAAGGAAGTGGATGGCGGCAAATGTTTTACTTCTAAAACCTGACAAAACAGAGGTGCTAGTTCTAGGTCCCAAGAAACAGAGATCTTCTGTTGGATCTGACAATTAATCTTGATGGTTCAGTCATCTCAAATAAAACTGTGAAGGACCTCTGTGTTACTTTGGACCCTGATCTCTCTTTTCACGAACATATCAAGAATATTTCAAGGACAGCTTTTTTCCATCTTCGTAACATTGCAAAACTCTGAAACTTTCTGTCCAAAAATGATGCAGAAAAATGAATCCATGCTTTTGTCACTTAGATTAGTTAGATTATTTAGACTACTGCAATGCTCTACTTTCCGGCTACCTGGATAAAGCACTAAATAAACTTCAGTTAGTGCTAAACACGGCTGCTAGAATCTTGACTAGAACCAAAAAATGTGATCATATTACTCCAGTGCTAGCCTCTCTACACTGGCTTCCTGTTAAGACTAGGGCTGATTTCAAGGTTTAACTGCTAACCTACAAAGCATTACACGGGCTTGCTCCTACCTACATGCCTACACGTATGCTACAGTCACAGGACGCAGGCCTCCTTATTGTTCCTAGAATTTCTAAGCAAACAGCTGGAGGCAGGGCTTTCTCCTTTAGAGCTCCATTTTTATGGAATGGTCTGCCTGTTCATGTGAGAGATGCAGACCCGGTCTCGACCTTTAAGTCTTTATTGAAGACTCATCTATTCAGTAGGTCCTACGATTGAGTGTAGTCTGGCCCGGGGGTGTGAATGTGAACGAAAAGGCACTGGAGCGACGAACCGCCCTTGCTGTCTCTGCCTGGCCGTTCCCCTCTCCACTGGCATTCCCTGCCTCAAACCCTATTACGGGGGCTGAGTCACTGGCTTACTGGTGCTCTTCCATGCCGTCCCTATGAGGGGTGATTCACTTGAGTGGGTTGAGTCACTGACGGGATCTTCCTGTCCAGGTTGGCACCCCCCTCGGGTTCGTGCCGTGGGGGAGATCTTCATGGGCTATACTCGGCCTTGTCTCAGGGTAGTAGGTTGGTGGTTGAAGATATCACTCTAGTGGTGTGGGGTCTGTGCTTTGGCAAAGTGGGTGGGGTTATATCCTGCCTGTTTGGGCCTGTCCGGGGGTATCGTCAGACAGGGCCACAGGTTCTCCCAACCCCTCCTGTCTCAGCCTCCAGTATTTATGCTGCAGTAGTTTATGTGTCGGGGGGATAGGGTCAATCTGTTATATCTGGAGTATTTCTCCTGTCTCATCCGGTGTCCTGTGTGAATTTAAGTATGCTCCCTCTAATTCTCTCTCCCTTTTCTCTCTTTCTCTTTCTCCCTCTCCCTCTCTTTCTTTCTCTCTTCTCTCAGAGGACCTGAGCCTTAGGACCATGCCTCAGGACTACCTGGCCTGATTACCCCTTGCTGTCCCCAGTCCACCTGGTCATGCTACTGCTTCAGTTTCAACTGTTCTGCCTGCGGCTATGGAACCCTGACCTGTTCACTGGACATGCTACCTGTCCCAGACCTGCTGTTTTGGACTCTCTTTCTACCACACCTGCTGTCTCTAACTCTGAATGATCGGCAATGAAAAGCCAACTGACATTTACTCCTGAGGTGCTGACCTGTTGCACCCTCTACAACCACTGTGATTATTATTATTTGACCATGCTGGTCATCTATGAACATTTGAACATCTTGGCCATGTTCTTTTATAATCTCCACCCGGCACAGCCAGAAGAGGACTGGCCACCCCTCAGAGCCTGGTTCCTCTCTAGGTTTCTTCCTAGGTTCTGGCCTATCTAGGGAGTTTTTCCTAGCCACCATGCTTCTACATCTGCATTGATTGCTGTTTGGGGTTTTAGGCTGGGTTTCTGTACAGCACTTTGTGACATCGGCTGATGTAAAAAGGGCTTTATAAATAAATGTGATTTATTGATTGATCGGCCATTGGAAGTTGGAAATCACAAATTAAACAATATATTTTTCCGAGTTCCCACCATAAATCCAGAGAATGCCAGACAAGCCAAGGTGAGTCCAAAAATGTATTGTATGCTGCTGCATAAATGATGTAATATGCCAGGGAGATATGTATACTGTAGCTAAGAAAGTAATACTAAGTGTATGGTGTGTAGTAAGCTGTTAGTAGCCCATGTGCCTCAACCTAATAATTTATTTTCACCTCTTGATTTCACCTAACGTTACTATTCTGACTTGGTGGTGCTGCACATGTAGCCTATAACCTGTTTTTGAGAAATATCATCATCCAATATTGTAATAGGTTTCATTGTCTGCTTATACGCCCCCTTTATTTATCCTATGGTTCTGACGTGGTGTACAGGGAAAATACTGTAAGAGCAGTCCATGTTCTGCATTCTGTCGCTGTACATTTCAAAAGTACTGAACACAGTTATATTGACCACGTCCGTTGTTGCTCACTCATTAATGTCTTAATCGAAATTACGGAATGCCTATTATCCACTCATTGTTTCCTTTTGCCATAGTTTGTACATCTCAATTGTCAGTAGAAACTGCATTTGTTTAAGCAAGTCAGCCATATCAGCTATGTTTTTTAAAAAGGCAGTAAACGAGGCTGAATTCGTTGTTTCGCTGACAGACAAGGCTCCGCTGATAGCCAGGTGTAGCGGTGGTAAGGATTCACTCCATGGTGCTGAAAATAAACCTCTGCTGTTGGGACAGCTTTGTGTAGGCCCTAACAGTTTGTGGGCACCGCTTGTTGCCGTAGTGTCTTGGCTGGCATGCTGCTAAACATTTGTATTTATTTTTTTCCCCAATAAGATAGATTTACATGCTAAAATCGCCACTGCTTGTATGATTCTATTGAAGCCTTAGTGTAACGTTCGTCGTAAGGAGTGGACCAAACTGCAGCGGCTATATTTATCATCTTCTTTTATTTGAAGGAAAAAACAACAAAACACTTACACAAAACAAACGACGGAAAACAGTCCCGTAAGGTGCTCAGACTATACAGGGAAACAACCACCCACAAACACAAGTGAAAACACACACAACTAAATATGGCCTCCAATCAGAGAGGACAAGAAACAGCTGCTTCTGATTAGAGGTCATTGACAAAACTAACAGACATAGAAAAACTAGAAAAACCACATAGAACATAAACCAAAAACCCCGAAACACACTAAACAAACACCCCCTGCCACACCCTGACCAAACTACAATAACAAACAACCCCTTTTACTGGTCAGGACGTGACAGTACCCCCCCCCCCCCCCAAAGGTGCAGACCCCAGATGCACCGAAACAAAAACCCCACAAAAAATAACCCCAAACTTAAAGGGAGGGAAGGGAGGGTGTAGCACGGCTCCCGTGCTACACCCCCCCCTCCCCAATCCTCCAACTACGGAGGTGGCTCAGGCTCTGGCTTTAGTCCCCATTCCAACCTGCCCACCCCCCTTGAAGGCTCTGGGCTGAGGTGCATTGCTGGAGACCTCGGGCTGAGGAGCGTCGCTGGAGACCTCGGGCTGAGGAGCGTCGCTGGAGACCTCGGGCTGAGGAGCGTCGCTGGAGACCTCGGGCTGAGGTGTCTGTGGATATAACTGTAGCTGTTGACTTGTGAATGGAATATTTTCTGTAACACACCTGATAGTCACTATATGGTTTTTGTTCTTCCATCCCTAAACCCCCTACGTTGAGTCTGAGAACTGCCAGCACACAGCTGACACAAAATAATTTTGTCCACAAAGGGAGTTGTGGTGTGTGTGTAGCATTTGTACACTGAACATAAAAACATAAACAATAATTTCAGAGTCACAGTTCATGTAAGGAAATCAGTCAATTGCAATCAATTTATTAGGTCCTAATCTGTGGATTTCACATGACTGGGGATACAGATATGCATCTGTTGGTGACAGTTACCTTATAATAAAAGGGAGTGGCGTGGATCAGAAAACCAATCAGTATCTGGTGTGACCCCCATTTGCCTCATGCAGCTCGACACATCCTTCACAAAGAGTTGATCAGGCTGTTGATTGTGGCCTATGGAATGTTGTCTTTCCTCTTCAATGGCTGTGCGAAGTTGCTGGATATTGGCGGGAACTGGAACACTCTGTCGTACACGTCGATCCTTGCAACATGGGGCTGTGCACTATCATGCTGAAACATGAGGTGATGGTGGTGGCAGTGGCGTGCATTCATGGATGCCAAGGGAGGCCAGGCTTCGCCAAATATTTGATCAATACATTTTTTTTTCTAAAATCATTTATCTTTTCTCTCTGTGTTTTCATAATTTTCTGTCAATTCACAAGTGCCAGAGGGAGGGAATCAGCGCCCCGTAACGGTCGTCATAGGAAGTGGACCAGCTAGGCTCAACTGTGGGTTGTCCTGGTGCAGCAATATGCTCCCCAATGAAGGCCAGTTTGGTTTTGGCATCACATCAATCAAATCACTTCCTAAGCAAAACGTCATTTTCAGAAAAACGTGTCTGTTTCTGGTCTACTTGTGTTGATGTCCTGCAGTAGCTAGCTTGCAAAAAACCTTTCCTAAGCCATGGATGGAGGTGGGGGATATTGACTTAATTCTCCGTACAGGCCAATGATTATGGCAGCGATTCTGATCTTACCATAAATTAATATGTTGTGCCACTGGCCTGAGACGATTGAAGTTCAATGTGTAGCCTAGATGTAGACTAGTAGGCTCACATTAACTAGCTAGCTAACTTAGCTGGTTCATTGTTGCCCATGCAAGGAAGTTAGCCTAGCAAGCATTTTAGCTAGGTAGCCTATGACAACAAAAACTACAAGTGTACTGTATAGACCGTTTTGCTAACATGAAAGAGAGGAGGATGGCATTGGCGTTCAACTAGTCTACAAGAATGGTCAGTCAACATTTTTTGTTTTACTTGTTCGCGCACACACACAGACGGACAGAAATCAGTACCAAGGACAGCCACAGGATATTTAGCAACATTGATTGGACTTTATTGTTTTTGGGATCTCTAAGTTTGTTTTCAGTGTATTAAACTAAGCATATATAGCCTTGTTGATTTGATGATGTTTAAGTTGAAATGGAGCTGGAATAACGGAGGCAGTGCTCCTGTTGTTTTTGTGCTGACTTGCGGTAACTCTGTGGCTCTGAATCAGTAGTTGTTTAGTAAACTGTCTTAAACATTAACTTGCTTGACCATGCTGACGGTGATATAACTGTTTGTACTCAATATATGCTTTGCGGACTTCACGAACAGATGCTGCTTTCCGGTTTTGTGACGAAACAAACGTGAATTTATTCCGCCACTGTGTGACTGTTGCATTTTTTTTGTCACAGCCTTATTGTATATTACAGTGACATATGGACTAATGGCTTATAGAGAAAACAATGCAATTATCATAACATAGGTTGTAATATGGCTTTTTTACTGGCTTGGCTTCCTCAGTGATTTTACCCACGCACCACTACTGGGTGGCGGATGAATGGGACGTACCAGCCCGGTACAGTTGTAACCGGGATTCATTCGTGAAGAGCACACTTCTCCAGCGTGCCAGTGGCCATCGAAGGTGAGCATTTTCCTACTGAAGTCGGTTACGATGCCAAACTACAGTCAGGTCAAGACCCTGAGGACGACGATCATGCAGATGAGTTTCCCTGAGACGGTTTCTGACAGTTTGTGTAGAAATTCTTCAGTTGTGGGGTCTCAGACGATCCCACAGGTGAAGAAGCCGGATGTGGAGGTCCTAGGCTGGCGTGGTTACACGTGGTCTGCGGTTGTGAGGCCGGTTGGACATACAGCGAAATTGGAGGCAGTTTACGATAGAGAAATGAACATTACATACTCTGGTAACAGCTCTGGTGGATATTCCAGCATTGCACATTTTAGAATGGTCTTTTATTGTCCCCAGCACAAGGTGCACCTGTGTAATGATCATGCTGTTTAATCAGCTTCTTGATATGCCACACCTGTCAGGTGGATGGGTTATCTTGGCAAAGGAGAAATGCTCACTAACAGGGATGTAAACAAATGTATGTAAAAACAGTTGATGTATCTTGTGTCATTGGGGCTAATCAGCTGTAATGATAGACATTTTAGAAAATTCAACAACTACTCGGTCTGCACAGCTTCCCAGGCAACCACCACAGCAGGAATGGTGTGATACAAAAAAATCTGCCTTCCCAAGGCAAAGAAGGGGGATATGCTGTGAAGCCTGTGAAGACAAACCCAACATACTGTAAGTCAAATCAATTCAAATTGTATTTGCATGCGCCGAATACAACAGGTGAAATGCTGGGTGAAATCCTGGATGGCAGGAAGCTTGGCCCCAGTGATGTACTGGGCCGTACGCACTACCCTCTGTAGTGCCTTGCGGTCGGAGGCCGAGCAGTTGCCATACCAGGCAGTGATGCAACCAGTCATGCTCTCAATGGTGCAGCTGTAGAACTTTTTGAGGATCGGAGGACCCATGCCAAATCTTTTCAGTCTCCTGAGGGGGAATAGGCGTTGTTGTGTCCTCTTCACGATTGTCTTGGTGTGTTTGGACCATGATAGTTCGTTGGTGATGTGGACACCAAGGAACTTGAAGCTCTCAACCTGCTCCACTGCAGCCCCGTTGATGAGAATGGGGGTGTGCTCGGTCCTACTTTTCCTGTAGTCCACAATCATCTCCTTTGTATTGATCACGTTGAGCGAGAGGTTGTTATCCTGGCACCACACTGCCAGGTCTCTGACCTCCTCCCTATAGGCTGTCTCATCGTTGTTGATCAGGCCTACCACTGTCTTGTCGTCGGCAAACTTAATGATGGTGTTGGAGTCGTGCTTGGCCATGCAGTCATGGGTAAACAGGGAGTACAGGAGGGGACTGAGCACGCACCCCTGAGGGGTCCCCGTGTTGAGGATCAGGGTGGCGGATGTGATGTTACCTACCCTTACCACCTGGGGCGGCCCGTCAGGAAGTCCAGGATCCAGTTGCAGAGGGAGGTGTTTAGTCCCAGGGTCCTTAGCTTAGTGATGAGCTTTGAGGACATCATGGTGTTGAACACTGAGCTGTAGTCAATGAATAGCATTCTCACATAGGAGTTCCTTTTGTCCAGGTGGGAAAGGGCATTGTGGAGTGCAATAGAGATTGCATCATCTGTGGATCTGTTGGGGCAGTATTCAAATTGGAGTGTGTCTAGGGTTTCTGGGATAATGATGTTGATGTGAGCCATGACCAGCCTTTCAAGGGTGTTTCTCAATATGAATATGCTATCGTGCTTCACACTCTCATGCTCCGAGTGCATTCTCCGACCACGTTCTCTTGAGTACATTTGTGTGAGGACGAGAGTGTGGATAAAGCTTAAAACATCACATTTGAAAAGCACTACTGTATTACCTCACGCTGCACCTCCCCATTCACTGAACCTTCTTCAACCAGGACAATGGCAACAATACATGAAACAAGATATACACAAAGCAAACGTTTTACTTTATAATTATCATCTAGATATGTGAATTGTAATAATCTAGTTAGCCAGCTAGTTAAGCAGGCAAAAATTAAAACTAATGTTATCCAAGGTAGATGTACATTTTTTGTGGGTAGCTACAAATTCTTTGTGGCTAGCTAGCTAGTTAGCCTATTGATTTACCCATTCACTGAACCGTCTTCCAGCCAGGAAAACGATGGCAATAGAGACAAAATAAGATACACACAAAGCAACCGTTTTACTTTATAACTATCAGCTAGCTATATGTGAATCGTAATAATGTAGCTAACCAGAATGTTTAACAGGCAAAATTACCTAAAACTAATATAATGCAAGATAGAGATCAATTCTTTGTGGGTAGCTAGCTAACAATTTTTCGTGTTAGCCCTATTGACTTATGGCCTTGCCATATAGGGAAGTAAAAATGTCCAAATTAACACAGCATGTATTTATTAATGTATCAAGATAACATATATAAATTTGGCAACATATGAATTGTGAATAGGCAACATTCAGTCGGCCGCCATTGATTTCAATACATTTTGCGTCATTGTTGCGTCATATTTCTTTGCATACTTTCCGTTTAAGCTTGCATCGATGCATGCTTCAAAATATGCACAAACGGAGTACGCATTTGAGAAGTGCCCTCCGTGCTCCGTTCACATACTTTGATTTGGACTCATACTCTGAGCCTCCCAAGCCAATTTGCGTGCTCGGAGCACGGTAGTATACATTTTGAGAAACACCCATAGTTATTTCAGGCACACACAAATTCAAAATACAAATGTTATAAAGTTTAACTGAAAAGTGCACAACCAAATATTGCATATTTCTAATTGAGTACTTCAAAAACACCAGAAAACACATTGTAGAATGAGTAGATCACTACATCAACTAATTGATAGCATCATAACTCAGAACAGTAAATAAAAAGGAAATTAAATTACTTACCCATTTAACAAACATTTCCCTTTTCAAAAACATTACAGGCTACTTAGACAGGCTCCTGGATCTCCTCTTCAGGTGCGACCAAATGGAAAAGAGGTGGTTCTGAATTGATGGACGTCATCCTGAGGTCACATGAGTCTGCTTCACCTAACCACAGTTACAATGGTGCTGCAGCTGGCCTCTCTCACAGTGGGGTTCTACCAAACCTCATCCTCCAACCCTTTTCAGCAGAACTACATGTCATTGACCAGTATGCCCACAGCTCAGGTTCCCTCAAACCCTCAGTCAGACAGAGGGAGCCGGTCTTAGGCCTATACAGAACCCCCCTGTGGACTTCAAACACACCATGGTTGGGCATGCCCTGGACAGTACCTGCAGGCCCATATCCATTTCTCCCGTGGTCAGTCAGCAGGTAGAGGAGGGACACACATAGGAGAGTTGCAGGCCCATGCACAGCACCCCCATGAGTAACGAGGGTCACTTCTATGAGGTGATGGTCCGAAGGCCAAGCTGGCTACATTCGAGGGGAAGGAGGACTTGGCTTCGTTCGTAATTAATTTGAGGACCTAACACACAAGTACTACTGGGACTGGGGGAGAAAGTTGTCAGGCTGCACGAGTGTCTGAGGGCCAACACCATTCGCTTTGTGTACTCCCTCTCGGAGTACATTAGGGAAGACTACGATCAACTCGTCGCACACCTGCAGACCAGGTTTTGGAAAGAGCGAACCACCCACAGCTGTGAGGAGGAAAGGGGGATACCTAGTCAGCTGTACAACTGAATGCCTTGAATTGAAATGTGTCTTCCGCATTTAACCCAACCCCTCTGAATCAGAGAGGTGCGGGGGGCTGCCTAAATCGACATCCACGTCTTCGGTGCCCGGGGAACAGTCGGTTAACTGTCTTGCTCAGGGGCAGAACAACAGATTTTTACCTTGTCAGCTTTCGGTTACTGGCTCAATGCTCTAACCACTAGGCTACCTGCTGAGTTTGCCTAGGAGGTCAACCGCCTAGTTTCTCTTGCATATCCTGGTGTTGGCTTGGTACTTCAGGACCAGCTTGCCACTGATGCTTTCCTTATTAAGGGACTTAAAAATAAAGAGGTAGCATATGAGGTGATGAACCGTGACCCTGGAACCCTGGCTCAAGCACAGCAGATAGTGGGGGTACATGAGCCCTACTTCAAGGCTACCATTGGCCGTGACAGTGACTCAAAACTCAGGGCTCGACGCATATAATCCTGGTTTGACTCAGATGAGCCACCAACAACAATCAAGGACCCACGTATGCCACCAAAACAAGTTTGAGTTCATGCTGGAAGAGGTGAAACAGATGTGGGTGGAACTGAAAAGCCTTACACAACTCCCTGCACCCTACAAGGTAGCCATCTCCAGCCCCAACAGCTTCCCAGCCCCAACAGCTTCTGAGAGGGGAAGGAGGGGATCTAGCCAGGGCAGAGTGACATTCAGGTCCCAGTGTCCTAGCAGAGCCACCTGTTACCAATGTGGGAAGGACAGGCATTTTCATATACTATGCTCCAGGTCCCCAAGCCCTGCCCCGTACAGAGCTTCATTCACAGATAACAACTCTGCTCCACGTACCAGTACCATGCCACCCACAGTCTACTGAGTTGCACTTGGAAAGGATACTGTCATTCCTACTAAGCATAAGTGCCTCACCTGGTGCTCCTACTGTTCTCAAGTCACTGAACATGGCTGAGGATGTCTCCTCGGGCAGTTTTGCAGTTCTTCCTGAACCATCGAAACTGCAGCAGTGGGCCAGCCGGACACCGCACAAACCAGAGAACGAGCAGCTGACATGGGAGAAAACATTAGATCTAGACCCAACACAAGTCCAGTCAGAGGGAAACACAGGGACTTCCAGGCCTGAACACCAGCCTGTACAACACTCATTCTTTGGGTTCACACCCAACAAAACAGGGCTGAGAAACAATAGTAAATTCAGGGGCGCAACTTTCACTGCGGACGGGGTGGACATGACCCCCCCCCGCACATTATAAAATTGCACTGTGATACTAAAAGCGCCATCTGTGTACTTTCAATTATTGAACCATTGATTCTATTCTTGGATAATATCATGTGTAAATGTACATCTACATGTAGATAATGATTTGTCATGCCTCATCTGAGCAGGATCAGACGGTGACAGGGGTCTCAGCAGGGTCAGGCAGCCAGGGAAGTCCATTCTGTGTCGAAGGGTTTATATTGTTTTTTCCCGATGACACAAAACATGTAAAACAAAAATTTGAGGAAGACCCTGGAAGACGATATTGATGATGATGAATGGATGCAGATATGTTAGAATACCCAGTCATGTTCTTATAATCTCAGACATAAATGACTGAAGTTTAAGACCATCCATAGAACAAACATACTATATACCAGTGAAAATGAATATCATGCACTCAGAATTGTACTTCCTCTGCTGAAGGTGTAAAACACAATAGGGGACATATTTGCATGTTATGGTCTTGTGAAGGCTGGCTGAATTCTGGCAAAGAGTATGTTCTTTTATCTCAGCATATCTACAGCTTCTCCCTTCTCACTGTTTTTGTTTGCTTGAAAATGTTGATACTGGAAACTGTTATCAGAAGAAACTAAGTAGCCTAGCATTTATAGCGGCTAAGAAATGCATTGCCATGAATTGGAAGGTTGGTTGTCCTCCCACAATGTCACAATGGATGGCAGATTTGATTTATTTTCAAGATTAAGGGTTTACTGTGCAACTTTCATAAGGTCTGGTTGCCTTATATGGAATACTGTGTGACAAAAGGGGTCTGTATTGAACACATGAGATTGTTTAGTCCAGCAGTCGCAAATAGATACTTTTTTTATGGCACAAGAGACACCTGTCTGATTTGCACCTCTCAGTGGACTAATCCATTGAGGAGGCCACAGGGATGACACGGTCCAAGATTATGTGTATTGTGGCTCAGATGCACAAGGTATGTGTCTCTCCAGAATGAGTTCTCACCCGCCATTTCATTGGTATTTTTTTTATTGGGTTTCATAACTTTGTGTGCATTGTTTGCTGTGTCTATCAATTCCCCAATACATATATCACCAGTAGTAGCCTACATTTACCGTTAATTCCCATCATTTCTAATTGTTTTATTTATTTTATTTCACCTTTATTTAACCAGGTAGGCAAGTTGAGAACAAGTTCTCATTTACAATTGCGACCTGGCCAAGATAAAGCAAGCAGTTTGACACATACAACAACACAGAGTTACACATGGAGTAAAACAAATATACAGTCAATAATACAGTAGAAAAATAAGTCTATATACAAAGTGAGCAAATGAGGTGAGATAAGGGAGGTAAAGGCAAAAAAGGCCATGGTGGCGAAGTAAATACAATACAGCATATAAAACACTGGAATGGTAGATTTGCAGTGGAAGAAAGTGCAAAGTAGAAATAGAAATAATGGGGTGCAAAGGAGCAAAATAAATAAATAAATACAGTAGGGGAAGAGGTAGTTGTTTGGGCTAAATTATAGATGGGCTATGTACAGGTGCAGTGATCTGTGAGCTGCTCTGACAGCTGGTGCTTAAAGCTAGTGAGGGAGATAAGTGTTTCCAGTTTTAGAGATTTTTGTAGTTCGTTCCAATCATTGGCAGCAGAGAACTGGAAGGAGAGGCGTCCGAAGGAGGAATTGGCTTTGGGGGTGACCAGAGAGATATACCTGCTGGAGCACGTGCTACAGGTGGGTGCTGCTATGGTGACCAGCGAGCTAAGATAAGGGGGAACTTTACCTAGCAGGGTCTTGTAGATGACCTGGAGCCAGTGGGTTTGGCGACGAGTATGAAGCGAGGGCCAGCCAACGAGAGCGTACAGGTCGCAGTGGTGGGTAGTATATGGAGCTTTGGTGACAAAACGGATGGCACTGTGATAGACTGCATCCAATTTATTGAGTAGGGTATTGGAGGCTATTTTGTAAATGACATCGCTGAAGTCGAGGATCGGTAGGATGGTCAGTTTTAAGAGGGTATATTTGGCAGCATGAGTGAAAGATGCTTTGTTGCGAAATAGGAAGAGTCGGCCCAAGAATTGAACCCTGTGGCACCCCCATAGAGACTGCCAGAGGCCCGGACAACAGGCCCTCCGATTTGACACACTGAACTCTATCAGAGAAATAGTTGGTGAACCAGGCGAGGCAATCATTTGAGAAACCAAGGATATTGAGTCTGCCGATGAGGATGTGGTGATTGACAGAGTCGAAAGCCTTGGCCAGGTCAATGAATACGGCAGCACAGTATTGTTTCTTATCGATGGCGGCTAAGATATCACTAATCTGCAATGTTTGATTGGTTACGGTAATTTCTGTTAACGCATTCAATAAATTATTATTACAGTTATTTACCGTTCTCATTGTCAGATTGGACATGTGTTTTGTAGAACTCACAACCCCTATGCTACACTTGTGAGAAACACGTTTTGGTTTATTTCATTCCTTTTCTGGGTTTGTTTGAAATGCTCCAGTCAATGTTGAGTAAGGACTCACACCTGTTTACACATATAGAAGTAGCACTAGTTTACCTGGCTTGCGTGCAAATTTAGGCTTAAAAATGTGCCCAGTTGGGGATGTCTGGTAGTATTACTGATTTTCTTAACTCACCACCACTAATGGATGAGCTGTGGAGCTTCTCAACTTCATTTTTCCTTACCTCAAACAGCAAGTAAACAAAGTCTGTTTTTAGAATCCTCAAAGTATTTGAACAATATTTCCAGCTCTCTCCCTTTTTCTCTCCCTCTCCCTTATAGCCACTCGGCAAGAAAGGGGAAAATGTAATGCTCTGATCCAGTGGAAACGTCCTAAAATATGTGATTATTTCTTATCTCTTGCACAAATAGCCTAGAGCTGTCTCTGTCCCGAGCAGAGACGGCTCACTGGAGCACGGGACAAGAATATTTTATACAATGTGTCATTGCAGACAGGCCCTGCGTAGCCAATGTGATTTATAGTATATTTATTTTGATCAGGATATTTTCTACCTGCAGGCTGCTTTTATGTGTTGGTTTTATGTAGCCAATTTTTACAAAGCTGGCAATGGCAATAAAAGTTTGACTTGTATCATTTTCATTTAGAAAGTAGGTTAACCACAGACAATAATTTTGAGATACAAAGACTATCATAAATTAAATGAAACTGTGCATATGAAAATCATAACAGGCACACAGATTGGTAGAAATGGTAAGATAAATTGGCACTCCAAATTGAAAAGGTTGCCGACCGCTGGTGTAGCCTATTACCGGCAACTTCAGGAGCTTGGGTTTATAAATGGAGAAAATAGGCGTTTGAAAATTTTGACCAATTGATTGGTTTAAAGAAAAGACTACTCTTCGTTGAATAAGATTTTTTTTTGTCGGGGACAGTAGAAATGTAGAAATGCAGGAAATGAGCTTTAGATGGCCCAAAGAATTCTGAGGGAGGACCCCTAAACCCACTGCCAGGTTATGCCCCCCCCCCACACTTCGAAAACCAAAGTTGCGCTCCTGTGTAAATTTCGCAGATGTTGGAATCTGTCTCTCGGGTCTTATGCCATGTCTTTGTGTAGTGTTTTTCTTCGTTTTTTTTGTTTATCGGTGGGTGAGGAGTGTGCCCTCGCCAGCAGCAAGGCCTACAGGAGAAAAACAAAGTGGACACCCCTTCAAATTAGTGGATTCAGTTATTTCAGGCTCACCCATTGCTGACAGGTGTGTACAATTGAGCGCACAGCCATGCAATCTCCATAGACAAACATTGGCAGTAGGATGGCCTTACTGAAGATCTTGAGTGACTTTCAACATGGCACCGTCATAGGATGCCACCTTTCCAACAAGTCAGTTCGTCAAATTTCTGCCCTGCTAGAGCTGCCCCGGTCAACTGTAAGTGCTGTTATTGTGAAGTGGAAACGTCTAGGAGCAACAACGGCTCAAACGTGAAGTGGTAGGCCACACAAGCTCACAGAAAGGGACCGCCGAGTGCTGAAGCACGTATTGGTCCATGGTTGCAACACTCACTACTGAGTTCCAAACTGCCTCTGGAAGCAACGTCAGCTCAAGAACTGCTCTTCGGGAGCTTCATGAAATGGGTTTCCATGGCCAAGCAGCCGCACACAAGCCTAAGATCCCTATGCGCAATGCCAAGCGTCGGCTGGATTGGTGTAAAGCTCGTCGCCATTGGACTCTGGAGCAGTGGAAACGTGTTCTCTGAAGTGATGAATCACGCTTCACTATCTGGCAGTCGGACGGACAAATCTGGGTTTGGCAGATGACAGGAGAAAGCTACCTGCCCGAATGCAGAGTCAAAAGTTTGGACACCTACTCATTCGAGTGTTTTTCTTTATTTTTACTATTTTCTACATTGTAGAATAATAGTGAAGAAATCAAAACTATGAAATAACACATATGGAATCATGTAGTAACCAAAAAGGTGTTAAACAAATCAAAATATATTTGAGATGTGAGATTCTTCAAAGTAGCCACCCTTTGCCTTGATTACAGCTTTGCACACTCTTGGCATTCTAACAACCAGCTTCGTGAGGTAGTCACCTGGAATGCATTTCAATTAACAGGTGTGCATTGTTAAAAGTACATTTGTGGAATTTCTTTCCTTCTTAATGCATTTGAGCCAATCAGCTGTGTTGTGACAAGGTAGGGGTGGTATAGAGAAGATAGCCCTATTTAGTAAAAGAACAAGTCCATATTATGGCAAGAACAGCTACAATACGCAAAGAGAAACGAGATTCCATCATTACTTTAAGACATGGTCAGTCAATCCGAAAAATTATTCAAGTGCAGTCGCAAAAACTATCAAGCACTATGATGAAACTGGCTCTCATGAGGACCTCCACAGCAAAGGACGAGCCAGAGTTACCTCTGCTGCAGAGGATAAGTTCATTAGAGTTATCATCCCAAATAAATGCTTCACAGATTTCAAATAACAGACACATCTCAACATCAACTGTTCAGAGGAGAATGCGTGAATTAGGCCTTCATGATCAAATTGCTGCAAAGAAATCACTAGTAAAGGACACCAATAAAAAGAAGAGACTTGCTTGGGCCAAGAAAAACGAGCAATGGACATGAGACTGGTGGAAATCTGTCCTTTGGTCTGATGAGTCCAAATGTGAGATTTTTGGTTCCAACCGCTGTGTCTTTGCGAGACGCAGAGTAGGTGAATGGATGATCTCCGCATGTGTGGTTCCCACCATGAAGCATGGAGGAGGAGGTGTAATGGTGCTTTGCTGGTGACACTGTCAGTGATTTATTTAGAATTCAAGGCACACTTAACCAGCATGGCTACCACAGCATTCTGCAGCGATGCGCCATCCCATCTGGTTTGCGCTTAGTGGGATTATCATTTGTTTTTCAACAGCACAATGACACAACACATCTCCAAGCTGTGTCAGGGCTATTCTACCAAGAAGGAGAGTGATGGAGTGCTGCATAAGATGACCTGGCCTCCACAATCACCTGACCTCAACCCAATTGAGATGGTTTGGGATGAGTTGGACCGCAGAGTGAAGGAAAAGCAGCCAATAAGTGCGCAGCATATGTGGGAACTCCTTCAAGACTGTTGGAAAAGCATTCCAGGTGAAGTTGGTTGAGATAATGCCAAGAATGTGCAAAGCTATCATCAAAGCAAATATATTTTCCTTTTTTGTTTACTACATGATTCCATATGTGTTATTTCATAGTTTTGATGTCTTCACTATAATTATACAATGTAGAAAATAGTACAAATAAAGAAAAACCTTTGAATGAGTTGGTGTGTCCAAACTTTCCACTGGTACTTGTATATATATTGGTGCACAATTTCTACTTACACAAAAAAAGTGCCTTTGATTTTTTTAACGACCCACATGAATGTTTCCCTTCTTCTGATTCTCAAGTGTGTGCTTTGTAGCGTCCACAAAGACTCAAGGTCTGTTTGTAAGAAAATAGCCTTGGAACCCAATCTGACCAGGAAAACAACCTCTCAGTCAACAAAACAAAGGAGATGGTCATGGACTTAAGGAAACAGCAGAGAGAGCATCCCCCATCCACATCGACGGGACAGCAGTGGAGAAGGTGGAAAGTTTTAAGTTCCTTGACGTACACATCATGGACAAACTGAAATGGTTCACCCACACAGACAGTGTGGTGAAGAAGGCGCAACAGCGCCTCTTCAACCTCAGGAGGCTGAAGAAATTTGGCTTGTCACCTAAAACCCTCACAAACTTTTACAGATGCACAATTGAGAGCATTGGGTCGGGCTGTATTACCGGCTGTTACGGCAACTGCACCGCCCACAACCGCAAGGCTCTCCAGAGGGTGGTGCGGTCTGCACAACACATCACCGTGGGCAAATTACCTGCCCTCCAGGACACCTACAGCACCCGATGTCACAGGAAGGCCAAAAAGATCATCAAGGACAACAATCACCCGAGCCATTGCCTGTTCACCCTGCTACCATCAGGTGCATCAAAGCTGGGACCGAGAGACTGATAAACAGCTTCTATCTCAAGGCCATCAGACTGTTAAACAGCCATCAGTAAAACAGAGAGGCTGCTGCCTACATACAGACTTGAAATCATTGGCCACTTTAATAAATGGATCACTAGTCACTTTAATAATGCCACTTTAATAATATTTACTTTTCTTGCATTACTCATCTCATATGTATATACTGTATTTTATATCATCTATTGCATCTTGCCTATGCAGCTCATCCATATATTTATATGTATATATTCTTATTCCATTCCTTTACTTAGATATGTGTGTATTAGGTAGTTGTTGTGGAATTGTTAGATTACTGTTAGATATTACTGCACTGTCGGAACTAGAAGCACAAGCATTTCGCTACCCTCACAATAACATCTGCTAACCATGTGTATGTGACCAATACAATTTGATTTGATTTGATCTAGAATCTACTTGAACAAACCACATTTCTATTAAAAGTGTAGTTTATTTTGGTGTGTGATTCGTGTTGCGTTGTGCCTTATTCCCATGACCTGTGTGAAAAAAACTTATACTCCTTGGTCACTTAAAGACTGACTGAACATTGCTGAAGGGCTTAAGCTACATTCTCATGTGACCCACTAGAATCAGCCACGCCACGCAGCAGTCAGTCTAGACAGGGGCTTGAGCCAAACAAAAGTTATTTTTAAATCACCTCATACAGTAGGTGTTCTCTGCAGACCTAGCTCAAATAGATAATTACTTTCAAGTAGATTAGCTGCACTTGATTTGGCGTGCCTACAATGGAACCAATGAAATAGTCCCAAAAGTGCAAATTCCAAGTTAATTGAGTGCAGCATGTATTTGACCTAGGTCTGGTGCTATGATGGTTTTGGTTACATACAAGATGTTGATGAGAGACTGACGAAAGATGTTGGAACAATGATTAATGATCTGTCGTTTGTGTGTCTCAAACTGAAAAAACTCTGGAACACTAACTGCTGTATATGTTGCATGATATACACTGCTCAAAAAAATAAAGGGAACACTTAAACAACACAATGTAACTCCAAGTCAATCACACTTCTGTGAAATCAAACTGTCCACTTAGGAAGCAACACTGATTGACAATACATTTCACATGCTGTTGTGCAAATGGAATAGACAACAGGTGGAAATTATAGGCAATTTGCAAGACACACCCAATAAAGGAGTGGTTCTGCAGGTGGGGACCACAGACCACTTCTCAGTTCCTATGCTTCCTGGCTGATGTTTTGGTCACTTTTGAATGCTGGCGGTGCTTTCACTCTAGTGGTAGCATGAGACGGAGTCTACAACCCACACAAGTGGCTCAGGTAGAGCAGCTCATCCAGGATGGCACATCAATGCGAGCTGTGGCAAGAACGTTCTGCTGCCTGCAACATCCTCCAGCATGACCGGTTTGGCGGTGGGTCAGTCATGGTGTGGGGTGGCATTTCTTTGGGGGGCCGCACAGCCCTCCATGTGCTCGCCAGAGGTAGCCTGACTGCCATTAGGTACCGAGACGAGATCCTCAGACCCCTTGTGAGACCATATGCTGGTGCGGTTGGCCCTGGGTTCCTCCTAATGCAAGACAATGCTAGACCTCATGTGGCTGGAGTGTGTCAGCAGTTCCTGCAAGAGGAAGGCATTGATGCTATGGACTGGCCCGCCCGTTCCCCAGACCTGAATCCAATTGAGCACATCTGGGACATCATGTCTCGCTCCATCCACCAATGCCACGTTGCACCACAGACTGTCCAGGAGTTGGCGGATGCTTTAGTCCAGGTCTGGGAGGAGATCCCTCAGGAGACCATCCGCCACCTCATCAGGAGCATGCCCAGGCATTGTAGGGAGGTCATACAGGCACGTGGAGGCCACACACACTACTGAGCCTCATTTTGACTTGTTTGAAGGACATTACATCAAAGTTGGATCAGCCTGTAGTGTCGTTTTCCACTTTAATTTTGAGTGTGACTCCAAATCCAGACCTCCATGGGTTGATAAATTGGATTTCCATTTATTATTTTTGTGTGATTTTGTTGTCAGCACATTCAACTATGTAAAGAAAAAAGTATTTAATAAGATTATTTATTTCATTCAGATCTAGGATGTGTTGTTTAAATGTTCCCTTTATTTTTTTGAGCAGTATATATTGAAATGACTTGTGACCACTGAGAAACAAGCAACTTATTAAACTAGCTAAAACCTATTCAAACAATGTTACAAATAAACCTTGACTGTTGAACTATCTGACTTGAGCTATTTCCTTGCCTCTTTTTCTTTTCTAAACAGTTGACTGTGATCATTATCAGGTCTGTCACTATGGGGATGGTGGGAAGTGAGATATGCTTGTCTGCTTGATAGCTGGGAAATTATTATGAGATTCTCATCAATGATAACCTACTTGCTGATGACTGGGCTATTATAGTAAATTGACAAAATTACCTATTTACAGTATTTATCACTAATTAGCACGTACAGGGACCTTTATCTTCAACTTGGTTATGTAACATTACACATTGGCCAAAAGATGGCGATATAATGCCACATTTCTTCCAGCCATGTAAAGGGCTTTGTCTGGCATTTCTGATTCTAACTTAAGACACAACTACGGAAGTCCAGAGAGGACACATGAATACAAATAAATGGTTCCCTCATTATGTCGAGATCACAACTTATTAACTCATGATCACGACATAACAAAAGTTGTTTAGTCGAAATCACAAGATAATCAAAAGTACTACACATTAGCCATTAATTTGTTCAGTTGCATGATAACCACTTCATCAAGGAGCCCTGTGGCTGCGTAGATCACTATTTATTTTATTTTATTAGGATCCCCATTAGCCGACGCCAATGGCGACAGCTAGTCTTACTGGGGTCTGACACAACAAAAAAATAAGTTACAGACAAAATACTTTACAATTTACATACATGTTATTGTTTTTAAATGTAACACAATGTGGGGCATTTAAGCCCTGAACAATGCCTGACAGGCATCCCTGTCTCCCAGACGGCGTGCCGCCCCAAGACCACAGCCAATCGCATGTAAGGAACAACACAGCTAACTTTGTCTTGTGAGCCAGCTAGTTAGCTACGTAGTCTTGTTAGATAGATAGCTAGAAAGCTAGCTTGTTATCTATGCTGGTTGTTAGCTTGTATAAGTGATATGTGTATAATTAAAAGGGACACTTTATGCTTTGTGGATAATACTTACATTTACAGTGGGTGAGCTCCATTCCTGACAGGCTGATCAGATTCAATAGCAGCCTCAGAGGCTGATGTCAGGATGCTGCTTTGTAGGCTGTTTCATATGTAAAGCTCCTTGCAGGAAGCCTACTAGGCAGCATCCTGACTTAACAGCCTCTGTGGCTACTATTAAATCAGATCAGCCTGCCAGGAATAGAGCGCACCAGTCTTGGTCATATACATAATGCACTGACTGCTAATCTGCCTGCAAGGAGCTTTACCTATGAAACAGCCTACAAGGTAGAATCCTGATTTATCAGCTTCTGAGACTGCTATTGAATCTTTGGCACTGGCCTACACACAATAGCCCATAATGTCAACGTGGAATTGTGTTTTTGGAAATGTTTACAAATTAATAAAATATGAAAAGCAGAAATGTCTTGAGTCTTGAGTATTCAACCCCTTTGTTATGTAAATTACATATTTCTGTATTTCATCTTCAATCAATTTGCAAACATTTCTAAAAACATGTTTCCACTTTGTCATTATGGGGTATTGTGTGTAGATGGATGGGGTATGAATACTTTCTGAAGGCACTGTAGCTGCGTTGTTGCTTGCATGCGATTGGCTGTGGTCTTGGGGGTGGCATACAGCCTGGGAGACAGTGTTGCCTCTCAAGCATGTTCAGGGCTTAAATGCCCAACAAGGGCTTAGATTCCCCAAGAGCTCTTAGATCAAGGTAACGGACATTTAGCTTGTTAACATTCTAATTTATGAAGTGATTCTAACTTATGAACTGAACTGCCATACTGTCAATCTATTATCAATGCATCCACTCCTGTTCATAGAGTTTATCTCGTGATCTCGACAAAACAACTTTTTTTATGTTGTGATCATGCGATAAATAAGTTGTGATCTCGACACAAGGGCTTTTTTTTCTTCATATGTCCTCTCTGGACTTCTGTGAACAACTCGCATAGGTAAACATTTAAAACATTAAACAAATACTTATCATACATAAAAAAATCTATCATATTATAACACGTCATATCAACGTAGAGAATTGTAGTGTTCCATAAAGCGATTTTGTGAATTGTCCAGTAATTTCATGATATGGGGTTGACACCACTGATGCCATATTGGGAGCACAATAGAATGGTAAATACAGAATGGATGTCTGTGATGATGAACACAGCATGAAATCCAAATCCATTAGTAAGTCTGGCTGTGTCCACCTTATTCCACTGTTTGGTTCTCTTTCAATCAACAAACAAACACAGTCATGAATGCCTTACTGTCACACTATAGACACAGACTGCTGGGACCCACATTATCGTAACAACAAACCCTAAAGCCTTGTTTCTAAAAAAAATAATAACAAGGAGCACTGTGAGCAAATTGGAGGGGTCCAAAACATCTGGATCCCCATCTGTCACTGTCAATTATTCTCAGTGCTGCATCATTTTTTACCCAGTAAAAAAAAACAGAGCCTGTGCCAAAAGATGAACCTCCCCAGGGAATGAATCACTGTTTAACCATAGAGATTAACCGCTAGTATTATGTAGCTCATTTTACAGGGCCTGGGAAATATTGTTCAGAACGACACTGTTGTTGTAGCATAACTACATACTCTTTGGCTACTGTATTTCTTTATCCACCAGAGGGAGACTCAAGGCAAGACTCTCTACAAGTGGTCGGGTTAATCTGAGGACTTGAAGTCAATCAGTTCCAATGTGATCATGGCAACTGCTTTACCTATGCCTCTGAGGTAAGAGAAACCAGGAATAGGCTGCATTATATTTGCTATACAACCTGTTGCATACATGTGGGAAAGCCATCCATGAATTGGCTCCGGTGATTATGTGGGGAGATTCTTAACACAGTTGTAAGAAAGGCCACAACTAGGGTCTGTTTGATTTGGCCCATATAGGCCAAATATGGTAAAAATATATAGGGCCTAAATAGACAGGGCCTACCTGTTGGACCCCAATAAAACAGACAGGGCCAACTACAGGTAATACAAATACTGTTATCTTGAAAGAAATACAAATACACTGTGTATTCTTATTGAAATGCATTGACCAAATATATATCGATTATAATACAATTGTGTTCCCATTCCCTTCCCTTTGATATGCTTGGTGCGCCACTCTAAGGCCGTGTTTCGAGAGCATCAAAACCATGATATTTCATGGGTACATTTTGACCGACTGAGTGATCTACAAACAATACTGAGTAGTTAGTCAGACAGACGTCACTGGTCAGCGTCTGTCGCCCCTCCCTTTATCGTCCTCCGCTGGGCACGCCCCTTCCGCCTTAAAAACGAACGCGATAAATCCTCGCGTGTCATGAGTCTTCGAGGGGATTGGTGAATCAACCGTGTCTACGTTCGTCCCTGTAAAGTGACCACGCCCCCGAAAACAACGCTCGTGCGGTGGAGCAAAAAAACAAAAAAAGAAGAGCCTCAACTGTAGGCAGAAACGGATTTACCGAATAGCACAAGTAACGATACCAACATACCACACATTTTTATTGTACTTTTTTTTTTGAAACACTGGGTAATTTGGATTCAAGGTAACGTCTAGGTTGTCCCTGCCGCTCCTTGTTTACGGGAGCTTGGGATACGCCGGTTTCGGATTATCTGAACAGTCTGCAATCGTAACATCAGACGCTTCTTAGCTAGCCAGTTTGTTGGCTAGTTTAGTTACGGGTAGCTAGCTAAAAAGTAACGTGATCGATTAGCTATAACCGCTGTTACTTATGCGTATAATACTAAATCAGCCCTCGGGTATTTAATTATATGTTGTAGTTAGTTTCTTTAATCGGAAGAAACCGGTTAGCTAAAGTTAACTGTTACATTCACAAGTCCCACCCTCCAAAGTGTCATTAATTATATGCTAAATTAGCTGGATAGTTTGCTAGCTGGTGTAACAGTAGTAAGTAGCTACGTCGTCCGTTCGCTAATCAGTTAGCTAGTTTAACTCAGATTGGATATAATTGTTGTATAAGCTGTTGATATTGATCAGTTATACCATTAGCTGGAGGGTTTGAGTCGCTACCCTGGCAAGGAGACGGGCGAAAAAGAGGAGGCGAAATAAAGAGAACAGGGAGGCCAGCGAGGGAACCAGCTAACGGTCGTTATCATTTGTGCTAACGTTTACGGGTCAGCTGTCATAAAAGCATCTAGCGAGCTATCTAGCTAACGCTAACTTGCCCAACTTGACAGCTCAGTCAGATATCAGAAACTAACGCTAACGTCACTGGTCATATTTCATTCTTTACACAAGACCGACCTCCCTTCGACAAAGAAGTGTCACTATTTGCTTGGACATTGTGCTTGCTGGCTAAACTAAGCAACCTCTCCAGTGAACTGCTCATCAATGTCAGCAAGCTAACCCAGTTTCTCTGAAGCTATTACCAGTGTCAGCTATCTCACAGTAGCAGTAGCTAACTAGCGTGCTACACATGGACTGGTAGAATTCGTAGCTAGCTACATTTATATTTTTGTAAGAAAACCACAGTATACCTGAACGTATTTGTAGTTGGGTAGCGCCATCTAAACTCAGCCATGAGTATCGAGATACCGGTGGGATTGACGGAATTGCTGCAAGGCTACACGGTGGAGGTGCTTCGACAGAGGCCACCCGACCTGGTGGAATTCGCCGTGCAATATTTCACGCGCTTGCGGGACACCAGAAGCGAAGATGGGGCGGGTGCTGATGTCAAGCTCGGGAAAGGAGTGATGTTTGATGGGGAGCCGATGCAAACAGAGTCAAATGGAGACGAAGACGGGTCAGACGAGTCTGATTTCGAGCGTAAGTTACTGCCTGATAAGGCCTTTCACCTAATATGGCCCAGACTGAATACGATCATGCTTAGTTGGTCACTTGAAACAGATGTGATAGAGATGAGTACAGATGGACTAAAGGTCTGCACTTCAGGACTGTAGTTGGAGAACCTTAGTTAAACTAGTTAGTCTTTATGACTGCAACTGTCAGTGACATCCTATAGGCTACACATGTTATATTATTTCCCGCTGCTGATCTTATTTGGTTAGTTGTAATTGTCTTCAATGATGACATAAGTGCAATGCACCACACACCCATGCCATGAAAAACATATTTACAGAAGAAAGATGCGGCCAGCTAATGTCTGCCAGCCCTGGCCGGACATAAGATGCCAAGTTTAAGTTCTATTGTTACATACACAAGTACAGTGAAATGCTTAACTTGCAAGCTCTACCCAACAGCGCAGTAATCAATATCAATATAGTGTAACTTATTCAAAGTAAAAATAGTTCCTAAATAGTTCCTACACCCCCTTGAAATGTTTCACATTTTGTTGCGTTACAAAGTGGGATTGAAATGAATTTAATTGTAATTTTTGGTAACACTTCATTTTAAGGGGTCCTTATTACATAAGTAATTAAACTGTTACAAGTATTGTAATTAATTGTAGAAATTCATAGCTACACTGTAATTGCAGTCTAAATATAGTGGTGTAACAAAGCATGTTACCATGCTTGTTACAAAGTGTTAGTGTCCTATATAGCATCCCAACTCACAAAATTTCTGCCTGCACAAACCGCGTGATAATTGTTAGCCAATTGATAACCTACCACCTCCCTGACACAACTCTGCAGTAAAGGGCTCTGGAGTCTTGATGGCAAAAACGGGTTCAGAAACAATTAAACATTTTTTTTGAATACTTTAAATTGTAGAATCATTTGACTGCATTTGACAATGGGTCGATTATTTAACCATCAATATAAATTTGAACACATTCTAAAAAGTTATGTTTAAATTGTGGGAGTCATTTGTGCTTGCCAAATTGTATGCTTATAAAGCTTGGTTGAATAATGGGTTTAGGGCTGACATTGACTGGTCGAATTGACTGGTCGATTGTTAGGTTGTTGGTCGACCGAGATTGTTTTAGTCCACCAGTTATACATACATGCATGCATGCAGTGCCTTCAGGAAGTATTAAGACCCCTTGACTTTTCCCCCATTTTGTTAGGCCTACAGCCTTATTCTAAATTGATTAATCTACACACAATACCCCATAATGAGACAACATAAACAGGTTTTCAGAAAAAGTTGCTAAATTATAATGAATAAAAAAAACTGATATCACATTTACATAAGTATTTAGATCCTTTTCTCAGTACTTTGTTGAAGCACCTTTGGCAGCGATTATGGCCTCAAGTCATTTTGGGGATGATGCTACAAACCTGGCACACCTGTATTTGGGGAGTTTCTCCCATTCTTCTCTGCAGATCCTCTCAAGCTCTGTCAGGTTGGATGAAGAGTGTTGCTGCACAGCTATTTTCAGGTCTCTCCAGAGATGTTATATCATGTTCAAGTCCGGGATATGGTAGGGTCACTCAAAGACATTCAGAGACTTGTCTCGAAGCCACTCCTGTGTTGCCTTGGCTGTGTTCTTAGGGTTGTTGTCCTGTTGGAAGGTGAACCTTCGGCCCAGTCTGAAGTCCTGAGCCCTCTGGAGCAGGTTTTCATCAAGGATCTCTGTACTTTGCTCCGTTCATCTTTCCTTTGAGCCTGACTAGTCTCCCAGTCCCTGCCGCTGAAAAACATCCCCACAGCATGATGGTACCAGGTTTCCTCCAGACGTGAAGCTTGGCATTCAGGCCAAAGAGTTCCATCTTGGTTTCATCAGACCAGAGAGTCTTGTTTCTCATGGTCTGAGATTCTTTAGGTGCCTTTTGGCAAACTCCAAGTGGGCTGTTATGTGCCTTTTTACTGAGGATTGGCTTCCATCTGGCTACTCTACCATAAATGCCTGATTGGTGGAGTGCTGCAGGGATGGTTGTCCTTCTGGAAGGTTCTCCCATCTCCACAGAGGAGCTCTGTTAGTGACCATCGGGTTCTAAGTCACCTCCCTGACCAAGGCCCTTCTTCCCTGATTGCTCAGTTTGGCCGGGCGGCTAGCTCTAGGAAGAGTGTTGGTGGTTCCAAACTTCTTCCATTTAAGAATGGAGGCCACTGTGTTCTTGGATCTTCAATGTTGGAGACATTTTTTTGGTACCCTTCCCCAGATCTGTGCCTTGACACAATCCTGTCTCGGAGCTCTACGGACAATTCCTTCAACCTCACTGCTTGGTTTTTGCTCTGACATGCAGTGTCAACTGTGGGACCTTATATAGACAGATGTGTGGCTTTCCAAATCATGTCCAATCAATAGAATTTCCCACAGGACTCCAATCAAGTTGTAGAAACATCTCTAGCATGATCAATGGAAACAGGATGGACCTGAGCTCAATTTTGAGTCTTATAGGAAAGGGTCTGAGTACTTATGTAAATAAGATGGTTCAGTTTTGTCTTTCTTTTTGGGGGGGGGCAACATTTCTAAACCTGTTTTCACTTTGTCATCATGTGTAGATTGATGAAGAATTTTATTTAATCCATTTTAGAATAAGGCTGTAACGTAATAAAATGTGGATAACGGGGCGGGGTCTGAATACTTTCCGAATGCACTGTATCCTTGCAAGGGTTTCACTGTTGAGGAACAGTCACTTTTGGATGAGATTCCTTGGTGCAGAATAAATATCAACCTGCACAGAGAAGCACAAGATAGAACTGAACTCAATTTTCTAGAGTTTTCCGCCTATCAATGTTTCCCTTTACTTTGGGAATTGTGATCGAGTCAACGCAATATTAGCCACTTTCAATGCAACGTACCGAAACACAACAAATTATACAAGAGATTTTGTTTTAGGCAGAACATATCGGAGTAGGATTCTATTGTGTGAACATGCTCGACCCAGCCCGTACTCTACGCAGACTGGTGCGGCATAACCAATCAGAGCTGCAGGACTTTATGCAAATAGATCATTGGATCTGTGCCATTCACTTTGAACTTGACTGTGTATACAGCATGAGTGGTCCTGAGTAGATGTGCTTGTTTTGATATCAAAGCCAGAGCTGCATTTAGCCACGTGTGCACATTTGTCCATATCCTTTGCTAATTAGTGAGTTATTAGTCCAGTCCTAGATCATTTTCAGTCAGCAATGGGGGAGTGATTGTTTCTTACAAGGGCACAAGACATCTTTGAAAAGTGAGTTGGGTAACAAGTTATTTTTTTATTTTTTTCCTCCCTAAAGGGGCAGTTTTGTATTGAGACGTGCTTGAATAAGCTAAGTAGCCAATAGGCAGAGGGTAGCATCGTTTGTCTGATTCTCTCTAATAATGGTATGTGAATAATAATGAATTTTATTTTGTAAAGTGGCTTCTTGCATCAAACAACACAAACCTTTTAGTCACCTCCTTGTCTGAAGGACAAGTGGATAAACAGGTTACAGTCAAGCTCTGCATGCTTTTTTTTCTTTCGACAGTCTCATGGAATGTAGGCCTACATTGAAAACCACACGTTGGCTGCTACTGTAGGCTGTATGATAAAACAGCTATTTCCATGTTAAAATGTATGGGATGTATTTTCTCCATATTTTTTTTTTTATGGCAGGCCACTCTGGCAGCCACAGTAGCCTACTTGACCACTTTCTGAAACTGTAACTTAACTTCTAACATCTAGGGGTTCCGCTAGCGGAATGCCTCGCCAATATCCAATGGAAGAGAGTGGCGCGAAATACAAAACCTCAAAAATGCAATAATTTCAATTTTTCAAACATACGACTATTTTACACCATTTTAAAGATAAGACTCTCGTTAATCTAAATACGTTGTCCGATTTCAAAAAGGCTTTACAGCGAAAGCAAAACATTAGATTATGTTAGGAGAGTACACAGCCAAAAATAATCACACAGCCATTTTCCAAGCAAGCATATATGTCACAGGAACTCAAAACACAGCTAAATGAAGCACTAACCTTTGATCTTCATCAGATGACACTCCTAGGACATTGTTATACAATACATGCATGTTTTGTTCAATCAAGTTCATATTTATATAAAAAAAACAGCTTTTTACGTTGGCGTGTGATGTTCAGAAATTGTATTCCCACCGAAAACTTCCAGTGAATTTACTAAATTACTCATCATAAACGTTAGCCAGCCATCAGGGCTAGCTATTTTTACACCTGCCAAGTTCGGGACACACTAAACTCAGAATTAGTATTAGAAAAATTGTATTACCTTTGCTGATCTTCGTCAGAATGCACTCCCAGGACTGCTACTTCCACAAGAAATGTTGTTTTTGTTCCAAATAATCCATAGTTATGTCCAAAAACCTCCGTTTTGTTCGTGTGTTCAGGTCACTATCCAAAGGTTAACGCGCGAGCGCATTTCGAGACAAAAAAAATCAATGTTCCATTACCGTACTTAGAAGCATGTCAAACGCTGTTTAAAATCAATATTTATGCTATTTTTCTCATAAAATAGCGATAATATTCCAACCGGACAATAGTGTATTCATTCAAAGAGGAAAAGAAAAAAACGCGTGGTCTCGTGAATGCGCATATCCAATCTCTTAGTCACCTGGCAGACCACTGACAAACTGAGCTCCTATTATCTGCCCAGAGACAGGAGACGCCTCAATCTGCTTTCTGAAGGCTTTAGAGAGCCAATGGAAGCCTTAGAAAGTGCTACGTAACAGCACAGATACTGTAGTTTCGATAGAGAACCAAAAGAAGAACTACAAATTCTCAGACAGGCCACTTTCTGCTTGGAATTTTCTCAGGTTTTTGCCTGCCATATGAGTTCTGTTATACTCACAGACACCATTCAAACAGTTTTAGAAACTTTAGAGTGTTTTCTATCAAAATCTACTAATAATATGCAAATATTTGACTCTGGGCCCGAGAAGTAGGCCATTTACTTTGGGTACGTTTTTCATCCGGCCGTGATAATACTGCCCCCTATAGCGAAGAGGTTAAAGTGGGTACAGCTTCAGTGTTCACTGTAAACGCACACTGGAATTTGCACAAAAGTTTCACAACATTCAAGTTTGCGCTCAGCCGACCTGAAATTTGCTCAGTGTTGAACAAAAATTTTAGGGAACATTGATCTGCACAACACACTCGAAATAACGACCACCTCAAACAAGCCCACGTGTTGACATCGACATCATGTAACAAGTGTGCAAAGAACGGGGTCGAGAAAGTCAGTGTACAAAATTCAGACATTGCAGCGAAAGACAGTGTTGTAGGTCAAAACGTCAACACGGGAGAGCGAAAGTACGTTTTTGTTTTTGACGGGCTTGCCCATTATTCTAGCTAGCGTGTTACCTAAAACAGAATAGAAATCGGGAGTAAAAAAAAAAATGTATTAGCTAGCCAGTTTTCTAACCTTGGCTGGCTAGCTAAAGGTGGTGAAATAGCTAAAGGTGGTGAAACATGGTATGGTTGCTACTCTCTAGCTAGTTAACGTTAACTGGGCTCGATGGTCTTATCTTCCCTTAACCTTGTTCTCAGGGTATCCATTACCCAAGGTTATTACGTGAGACACACCCAGCATCTTAACACTAGCTTGCTAGCTAGATACTTGTGTCAATACACTTAGTTCATTAGTTCATTTTCAATGCAGGTAAGTTATATATTAGTGTTAGCAAGGACTATTATTGTTAGCTGGGTAACACCACAACTAGCTAGCTATATGCCTAAACTATATAAATCATGATGATGATGATCACTAGATGTAATGTAGTGTCTATGCTAAATTGTCATACATTTATCTTCTCTACCACAGATTCCCACAAGGTCTGACTCCAGGATAGGTAAATGCTTACAAGAAAGAAACCGATGAAGACAGTCAGAGATAGTTGTCGATCTCCATTTTTACTTGTAATGTAAAAAGGGAAGAAAAATACAATCACATTTTTCTAAATTATCTACACTACCAGTCAAAAGTTTGGACACACATACTCATTCAAGGGTTTCTTTATTTTTACTATTTTATACATTGTGGAATAATAGTGAAGACATCAAAACTATGAAATAACACATATGGAATCATGTAGTAATCAAAAAAAGTGTTAAACAAATCAAAATATGTTTTATTTGAGATTCTTCAAAGTAGCCACCCTTTGCCTTGATAACAGCTTTGCACACTCTTGGCATTCTCTCAACCAGCTTCATGAGGTAGTCACCTGGAATGCATTTCAATTAACAGGTGTGCCTTGTTAAAAGTTAATTTGTGGAATTTCTTTCCTTCTTAATGAATTTGAGCCAATCAGTTGTGTTGTGACAAGGTAGGGGTGGTATAGAGAAGATAGCCCTATTTGGTAAAAGACCAAGTCCATATTATGGCAAGAACAGCTCAAATAAGCAAAGAGAAATGACAGTCCATCATTACTTTAAGACACGAAGGTCAACCAATCCAGTCAAGTGCTATGATGAAACTTCCTCATGAGGACCGCCACAGGAAAGGAATACCCAGAGTTACCTCTGCTGCAGAGGATAAGTTCATTAGAGCTACCAGCCTCAGAAATTGCAGCCCAAATAAATGCTTCACAGAGTTCGTCTGCGTGAATCAGGCCTTCATGGTCGAATTGCTGCAAAGAAACCACTAGTAAAGGACACCAATAAGAAGAAAAGACTTGCTTGTGCCAAGAAACCCGAGCAATGGACATTAGACCAGTGGAATTCTTTCCTTTGGTCTGATGAGTTCAAATGTGAGATTTTTGGTTCCAACCACCATGTCTTTGTGAGACGCAGAGTAGGTGAACGGATGATCTTAGAATTCAAGGCACACTTAACCAGCATGGCTACCACAGCATTCTGCAGTGATACACCATCCCATCTGGTTTGCGCTTAGTCCCACTATCATTTGTTTTTCAACACGACAATGACCCAACACACCTCCAGGCTGTGTCAGGGCTATGTGACCAAGAAGGAGAGTGATGGAGTGCTGCATCAGATGAACTGGCCTCCACAATCAACTGATCTCAACCCAATTGAGATGGTTTGATGGTTTGGGATGAGTTGAACTGCGGAGTGAAGGAGAAGCAGCCAACAAGTGCTCAGCATGTGGGAACTCCTTCAAGACGGTTGGAAAAGCATTCCAAGTGAAGCTGGTTGAGAGAATGCCAATAGTGCAAAGCTGTCATCAAGGCAAAGGGTGGCTACTTAGAAGAATCTAAAATCTAAAATATATTTTGATTTGTTTAACCCTTTTTTGGTTACTACATGATTCCATGTGTTATTTCATAGTTTGTATGTCTTCACTATTATTCTACAATGTAGAAAATAGTAAAAATAACTCTTGAATGAGTAGGTGTGTCCAAACTTTTGACCGGTACTGTATGTTTTAGTGCCAAATGCCTGTTACGCAAGAATCAAGTTTTATTTTCGTTTTTTATGATTCTTATTTATTTTTGGTCTCGTCTCCTTCACTCCTTCTGTGCGCACGATGCAATTTCTCACTTGTACACAGACAACAAGACCCTCCGCCTGCCACTTACAACAGCAAAGACGAAAGATCAGTTCTTCCTCTCTGACAACAAGCATTTTCAACTCACTATTTGCATTTGAGGTTTGGTCCAACAGCAACAGTATCAATGAATATGATTCTGGAAAAATATATGCTCAGTTTCTGCTGCGTGCGGCATTGCGGTACTGCTTGCTACGTTTTAGCCACAATACTATTATGTGCTAGCTGTCTAGTCTGTGTTTTATAAATGTGGTCCATGGGGTTGTGGAAGGCTTATATTTAGCCTAGGTATAATTTTACAAGTCCTGAATTCATTAGATTATTCCTACCTTGTTTGAAATGCAGTGTATTGACCGTTTGAATTGTACAACAAAGCTTATTTAGTTCTTTGCACTCTGGGAGGGGGGCACTGTAGAGTTGTCGATTTGATGGAGAGGTCTTTGAGTGGGCAGGCCTTCCCCGGGAGGAAGAGCGGCTCAGTCTCGTTTAGCTTGAGGTGGTGGGCAGACATTCAAGCTGAGAATTCCTCTCTTGGCGTAGAAACCATCGCTCACGCATAACACCACTACTTTTAGCCCAATGACACGCTTGGACATTTTTCTTAAAATGTTATTGGCATATTATGGCAGACCCTTGGTCCCCATGATAATGGAAGTTCCCATCATCAAACTTGACACTTGAGACGGGATAATCACGTTTTGTATCTTGTTTATTGTGTAAGCGACCGTAGCTGAAGTAATATTCAGCGCCATACTTAAAGGGGCAATTTGCGATTTACTACATCCATTTATTGACTAAATTCATGATATACACTCATTGATTCTTAAAGAATATAAATGCCTCTTGCGCTGACTTCAATTGTCTTACCCAAATATGCTTGTTTGACTTAAACACATACGCCGGGTAGCCTCAAAACATGGTTAAAACTGTCATTTTGAATTCATGGATGGTCAGTCCTTGCGTCCGTTGTCCTGTATGAATTTGAGTGGTTACATTTCTCTTGCCCTTTTTGGAGTGGCCGCTTTATTGTTTGAACTGCAGTTTGCCCCTTCAAGCTACTTAAAGGTGCTACAAATAGGATTTCTTTAAATGTTTGCGTTGACATTTCAGAAAATGGAGGGAGTCATTGTACTGTCTAAACCCCGTGAAATATATTTTCAATAACAACAAAAAAACTATTTACAGCTGGGGACCAAATCCATCATGTTATGGGGAAATGGGATGAGGGGAAGATTTTGTTTTGAATGCAGTATAGTCCTGTCTCAATTCACCTAGCTTCCACATAGTGGAGAAATTCTGAGAAATTCTAAGTGTAGCACCTTTTTTAAAGGAATTAAAATATACTTTTGAAAACAAGCTGTTGCCTCGATCCTATTGTCATCGAAGAAGAAGTGCCATTAGGGCTCATTTGAACCAATAGCCTCCTAACATTTTTGCACATTTCGTTCTTTCCTCACTGACCTTGTTTTGTTATTGTGAGGAGGGGAAATGAATGAATAATGGTATATTGATGTTTTAAAAAAAAAAAAAAAATTGCTGAGAGACAGAAGAGGAATAGATGGGCAGTAAAAGACGGGGAAGGATAAGACTGGCTGTATAGAGAGAGAGCCTATAGGAAGAGGAAGAATGATTTACACTGGGACTTCATAACTTGTCTGAGTGCATTACAAGGCCCCGTGAATAGAGGAGAATCACCTGAATGATAACATGAGACTGCAGGCAATTGTCAGGACACTTTGCAGCTGGGTTGCTGTAACCAGATTTTGTATCACAGGGGTTGTGTTAACCCAGAATTATGTTTTTCACACAGAAAAAAAAGGTGACAAGCATAAGAAATATCTTGCTGCGTTTTGCAAACGCTGATCTAAAATGCTTCTTATTGTCATTTGTGCTTGACTTCAGACTTTTGTGCTTCAGTTTGCACTTCTCCACTCAGATGAGAAATCTTTGCTCATTGGTCTAACAATCAAATTCCCGCATTCACGAACGGGCATTCTATCAGCAGACAGCGCTCTGACTGATGTGTAGCTACTTTTTGCAACAAATTTCAGTCACTCTACTCATGTGGGATGGACAGAGATTGGGCCTACTATAATGCCTAGCCCTAGTGTGCGTTATTGCCCCTATGCCTTATTGAAAACGGGGGCAGCAGGATCGAACGCATGCAATGACATGAGAATAGATTACCGTTTTCGAGCATAATTTTGTGCCATTCACTGAAGTAAAGGAGCAAATGTGGTCACTTTCGGTTGTCCAACAGGTGACCTAATTACCAGGCCCGACTGTGCATGTAGGATAATCTAATGGTTAGCATCCCTCGATACCCACACTCTAAACTGGCTTTGAAATCGCTCCCCGTCTCTCCATGCGAGCGTGAATGGGGAGGCAAACTTCTAGACATCTGCATGCAGTTTACTGCTCTATTTTCAGCCACGTTTTGATAAGCATCTGAACTTTTGGAACTTCCTAATTCCCCGTGCATCTCCTGTGGCAGGAACTGGGGGAAAGCCCATCCTCGCTTTTATTTGCAGTTCTTACGGCCCACGCTCCCATGCCAGGTTGTGCACTATGAAGTCCCCACGTTGAGCACGAGCAGTCACCGTGTTGCCACTTGTTCATGGATTTTATGCGGCTTGGCCGCTCTACGCTGAATGATATGGAAACCATCTTTCAGCATTCCATTTAGACCGAACAAAAATATAAACGCAACATGTAAAGTGTTGGTCCCATGTTTCATGAGCTGAAATAAAATATCCCATAAATGTTCCATACGCACAAAAAGCTTTTTTCTCTAAAATGTTCTGCACATATTTGTTTATATCCCTCTTATTGAAAATGTTTCCTTAGCCAAGGTAATCCATCCACCTGACAGGTGTGGCATATGAAGAAACTGATTAAACAGCATGTTGCCAGAGAATTGAATGTTCATTTCTCTACTAATAGATCCCTGCAACGTCATTTTAGAGAATTTGGCTGAACGTCCAACCGGCCTCACAACTGCAGGCCACGTGTAACTACACCAGCCCAGGACCTCCACATCCGGCTTCTTCACCTGCGGGATCGTCTGGGGGGGGGGGGGTGGTTCTGAGGAGTATTTATGTCTGTAATAAAGCCCTATTGTGGGGAATAACTCCTTATTGACTGGGCCTGGCTGCCAAGTGGGTGGGCCTATGCCAACCTATGGCTGCACCACTGCCCAGCCATATGAAATCCATAGATTAGGGCCTAATTTATTTATTTCAATGGACTGATTTACTTCTATTTTTTGGCATTTTATTAGGATCCCCATTCCTGGGATCCATACAAAACATGGAACATTGTACAGAATGAGCTAATACAGAACATCAATAGACAAGAACAGCTCAAAGACAGAACTACCTACATTTTTTTTAAAGGCACACGTAGCCTACATGGGTTGCTTTATCTGTTGTTGTTTTTTTAAACCAGGTTTGCTGTTTATTTGACCAATATGAGATGGAAGGAAGTTCCATGCAATTAGTGCTCTATATACTACTGTATGCTTTTTTGAGTTTGTTCTGGATTTGTGGACTCTGAAAAGACCCCTGGTGCCATGTCTGGTGGGATAAGCGCGTGTTAGAGCTGTGTGTAAGTTGACTATGCAAACAATTTGGGAGTTTCAACACAATGTTTCTTATAAAAAGAAGTGATGCAGTCAGTCTCTCCTCAACGCTTAGCCAAGAGAGACTGGCATGCATCGTATTTATATCAGCCCTCTGATTACAATTAAGAGCAAAACGTGCCACTCTGTTCTGGGCCAGCTGCGGCTTAATTAGGTCTTTCCTTGCAGCACTGGACCACACGACTGGACAATAATCAAGATTAGACAAAACTAGAGCCTGCAGAATTTGCTTTTTGGAGTGTGGCGTCAAAAAAGCAGAGCATCTCTTTATTACGGCCAGACCTCGCCCTACAACCGTTGAATCTATATGTTTTGAACATGGCGTTACTTTAGATTGTAAACTGTCGAGTAATTTAGTCTCCTCAACTTATTCAACAGCCACACCATTCATTACCAGATTCAGCTGAGGTCTAGAACTTAAGCAATGATTTGTACCAATACAATGCTATTAGCTTTCGATGTTCAATACCAGTTTATTACTGGCCACTCATTCCAAAACAGACTGCAACTCTTTGTTAAGGGTTTCAGTGACTGCATTAGCTGTGGTTGCTGACATGTGTATATGGTTGAAGCATCAGCATACATGGACACACATGCTTTGTTTAATGCCAGTGGCAGGTCATTGGTAAGAATAGAAAAGAGTAGAGGGCCTAGAGAGCTGCCCTGCGGTACAACACACTTTACATTTTTGCCATTAGAGAAGCTTCCATTAAAGAAAACCCTCTGAGTTCTATTAGATAGATGCTGTAGCTCTGAATCCACGATATGGCAGAGGTTGAAAAGCCACAACGCAAGTTTTTTTCAACAACAGCTTATGGTCAATAATATCAAAGTCTGCACTGAAATCTAACCGTACATCTCCCACAATCTTCTTATTATCAATTTCTTTCAACCACTCCGTCATTTGTGTCAGTGCAGTACATGTTGAGTGCCCTTCTTTATAAGCATGCTGAAAGTCTGTTAATTTGTTTACAGAGAAATGGCATTGTATTTGGTCAAACACAATTTTCCCCTACATTTTGCTAAGACCTGGCAGCAAGCTTATAGGTCTGCTGTTAGAACCAGTAATGGCGGCTTTACCGCTCTTGGGTAGCGGAATTACTTTGGCTTCCTTCCAGGCCTGAGGACAAAGACTTTCCTCTAGGCTCAGATTACAAATATGACATATAGGAGTGGCTATAGAGTCAGCTACCATCCTCAGTAGCTTTCCATCTAAGTTGCCAATGCCAGGAGGTATGTCATTATTGATCGATAACAATTATTCCACCTCTCCCACACTAACTTTACAAAATTCAAACTTGCAATGCTTTTCTTTCTTTTATGCATGAATACAATTTCTCACTGTTCGTCATTGGCATTTCCTGCCCAAGTTTGCCCACTTTGCCAATGAAATAATCATTAAAATAATTGGCAACATCCAATGGTTTTGTGATGAATAAGCCGTCTGATTTGATGTAGTTGAATTTGTCTTTCTGCCCATAATTTCATTTAAAGTACTCAACAAAAAAAATCCATCATTCTTTATATCAGTGATCTTGGCTTTATAACACAGTTTCTTCTTATTTTTGTTGAGTTTAGTCACATATCTCAATTTACAGCAAGTAAGCCAGTCCAATATGCAGCCAGACTCATTAGCCACTCCTTTTGCCCCATCTCTTTCAACCATACAGTTTTTCAATTCCTCATCAATCCATGGAGCCTTGAACAGTTCTAACAGTCAGTTTCTTAACAGGTGCATGTTTATTAATAATTGGAAGAATCAATTTCATAAATTCATCAAATGCAGCGTCTGGATGCTCCTCATTAATCACATCAGACTAACAAATATTTTTTACATCATTCACTTAAGAGTCGCAGGAAAATATTTTGTATGATCTCTTATACACTATTTTTGGCCCAGCTGTTGGAACTTTGGCTTTCCTGGATATAGCCACTATATTGTGATCACTGCATCCAATGGGTACGGAAACAGTTTTAGAACAAAGTTCTACAGTATTAGTAAACGTGATCGATACATGTGGATGATATAGTTCCTGTAGTGTTTGTAAACACCCTGGTAGGTTGATTAATAATCTAAACCAGATTACAGGCACAGGTTACAGTAAGAAGCTTCCTCTTGAGCGGACAGCTTGATGAAAACCAGTCAATATTCAGGTCCCCAAGAAAGTAGACCTCTCGGTTTACATCACATACACTATCAAGCATTTCACACACATTATTTAAATACTGACTGTTAGCACTTGGTGACCTGTAGCAACACCCCAAAAGAAAAGGCTTTAGATGTGGTTGCAGGTTCACTTGGCACAACACTTCAATAACACTTGACTTAAGATCTTCTCTAAGCATTACAGGGATATGTGTGTGTGTGTGTGTGTGTGTGTGTGTGTGTGTGTGTGTGCAGCAACACCTCCCCATAAGAATTTATGTCTCTTCTATAGATGTTATATCCCTGTATTGCTACTGCTGTATCATCAAATGTATTATCTACAGTAAGTGAATCTCAGAAATGGCTAATATATATGAATGTTATCTGATGTTAGCAAGTTATTGATTTCATGAACCTTATTTCTAAGGTTACATATATTAATATGGGCTATTTTCAGCCCTTCCTCGGTAGCTTATCAGAGATGGGCTTAATACTGAAAAGAGCAAACAATGAGCCTGTCATAGCGGATATAAGCAATGTCCCCAAGGGCTCTGGCAGCTTTCATGGCTGGGATCAGTTCTGTCCTCTTCTGGCTCACAGCTTCAGGATAGTCCTCATTGAGGAAGATATGAGTTCCTCAAGTTCTTGGCTCTTTCCAGAACAGCTACCTTGTTCTTGAACCTCAGGAATTTGACCACTATCGGCCTGGGTCTATCACCTGGGCTGGTCGTGGGTTTTCCAGTTCTGTGGGCGCGCTCCACCTCAATCTTCCTGTGATCCATCTTCAATTTCTCAGATCTCATTTCCCTCACTTTGTCCTCAGACTGGCCAGGTCTGAGGAGATCCTGCAATTCCGTCCACAACCATGTTCCGCCTTGATTGTCTCGAGATAAATCAGATCTGTCATTGTTATCATGGATTCACACACACAACTGATTTTCTCTCTCAATGACTTACAGATTGCTGTCATTTTGCCATTCTCCTGTTTCAACTCAACGAGCTGACCCTGGGAGAACTGCAAGCTGTTCTTCAGGCCCTGGACCTCTCTGGTCAGGTCGTCCATTCTTTTATTAGTGGAATCCACGAGTATTTGGACAAAACACTTGAAACTATTTTCTTGTTGTTGTAACAACTGCTTGTAGGTCTCTCTTCATTTTTTCTAATTTTAAAACATCCTACATGTGTGATAGACACCACTGTCCTCAACGGTACTCCCGCCGGCTTTGGTCTTTGTCATGGTAGCTAGCAACGTATGTTAGGCTGTTACTCCTCATAGTTCCAGACAGTGCAGGTCACGGAGAAGATTGATAACAACAAACAGCAGGGATCTCGACAGCCACAAACCCGGGACAATGAACTATAACTCTGTAGTATTTATATTTTTCAGTGTGCTGTACATATTGTTATGGAATGCACAATGACGTAGCTAACAATGAGACTGCACAAAAGTGTTAACTTGTTGCATGCTTTGATAAATGCCTCCACTGATGTAGTTGATCATCTGTGGCTTTGTGCACCAGATTGCCTGACTTTATTTTTGATACTACCGGCCCACTGTAATATCGTTAACAGTGAAATTCGAATCAAGTTTAAAACACACCGTCAAGACTGTCCTTTCCTGACTATTTTCTGGTCCTGGCTCTCACTCACTCAGGCACATAGTAGCCGTCAGGATTAACACACACAGATCTTAACTCTCCCTGCGCTGGGTGTGACGGCATAGCTTCTCCATCTGATTATACAAGGTGGTTTAGTGTAGTGTTTCCCAACTCCTGTCCTCGAGTACCCCCCCACCCCCAGACAGTCACCTGATTCAACTTGTCAACTAATTATCAAGCCCTGGATTAATCAGGTGACTTTGTCCAGGACTGCAACAAAAATGAGGACTGGAGTTGGGGGGGAAACACTAGTTTAGGGAGAGTGGGCTTAACAAGACAGAGACACAGAGGCTGTCAGGGTGGGGCAGTGGTGGAAAAAGTACCCAATTTGTCATACTTGAGTAAAAGTATAGATACCTTTTTTAATAGAAAGTTACTCAAGTGACAGTCACCCAGTAAAATACTACTTGAGTAAAAGTCAAAGTATTTGGTTTTAAATCTACTTAAGTATCAAAAGTAAATGTAATTGCTGAAATATACTTAAGTATCAAAAGTATAAATAATTTCAAATTCCTTATGTTAAGCAAAGCAGACGGCACCATTTTCTTGTTTTTAAAATTCATGGATAGACGGGCACACTCGGACATTATTTATAAAAGATGCATTTGTGTTTAGTGAGTCCGCCAGACCATAGGCAGAAGGGATGACCACGTGTTCTCTTGATAAGTGTGTGAATTTCACAATTTTCCTTTCCTGCTAAGCATTCAAAATGTAACGAGTACTTTGGGTTGTCAGGGTAAATGTATGGAGTGAAAAGTACAATATTTTCTTTAGGAATGTAGTAAAGTAAAAGTTGTCAAATACCCCCAAAACCGACTTCATTAAAAATACTTTAAAGTACTACTAAGTACTTTACACCACTGGGGTGGGGTCACTGGAAAGGTGCTGGAGCCGAGGGGGCTAATCGCCTGGCTCTTTCTAACAAACCGTACCGATATATGTATGGTATTTCAGTAGAGAGGCATAATATGGGCTATAATCAGTGTTGAGGAAGCTACTGAAAATATATTTTACCAAGCTACCAATTACCTAACACTGGAAGAAGTTAAAATCAATTTTTATGCCACTTTTCTCGTAAAAAAGCGATAATATTCCGACCGGCAAAGCCTGTTTACATTCAACGAGAGAGAAAGTAAAAGCATGCTATCCCCTCATGCACGAGCCTCGTCTAATGGCCCTCTGATAGAGCACTTGCCAAACGCGCTAGTGTGTTTCAGCCTGGGCCTTGAATTACGTCATTTAGCTTTTTCCCGGGTTCTGAGAGCCTATGGGAGCCATAGGAAGTGTCACGTTACAGCAAAGATCCTCAGTCTTCAATAAAAAGAGCCTGGTCAGAATCTTCTCAGGTTTTTGCCTGCCATATGAGTTCTGTTATACTCACAGACACCATTCAAACAGTTTTAGAAACTTTAGGGTGTTTTCTATCCAAAGCCAATAATTATATGCATATTCTAGTTACTGGGCAGGAGTAGTAACCAGATTAAATACGTACGTTTTTTATCCGGCCGTGTAAATACTGCCCCCTATCCCCAACAGGTTATTAAGCTACCCTAAAGAAAAATATAGTTTACTTAACTAAAGTTACTTTGAAAAAGTAGTTCACTACATCATGATACATTTTCATATCTAAATCTGAAATTTCATAGACTGCAAATTGCAAGAACAGATCACTCTAGACTCGGCTGTTAACAGAATGTGTAATTTAGCCTATTAAATACAAACTGTTTCAAGGGAAATTCTTGCCTACTTCATCATATTTTTGGCAAACTAGTGGAGTGCCATTAGTTAGCTACACCGCTACATTGCAAAAAGTGATTAACTACTGAAAACACTACCAAGATTTGAATTTAGTTCAACTACCACCAAGCTACTGCAAAATTTAGTTAAATCTCAAACACTGGCTACAATACATGGAAGATGTCTGACAAACATTTTCCAGGTTTTTGTCTGAAATGACCTTGTCTTGTCAAAGCAGAGTGAATACTGTCCAGGCCACCACCTCGGCCCTGTCCTCTCTAAACCAATTAGAGTGGGAATAAAGTGGACAGGCAGCGACCTTGCCTAATCAGACAGTAGATAAGCGCAGGGGTTCAGTAGTAGTTCACTAAGGGTGTTTTCACATATTAGTCTATTTTTAAAATAACTGATGAGTCCTCTTTAAAACTCTGTGGTGGTAAAAAAAAGGAGCTAAATAACTGTTCTCTTTATGCCCCTTGCCAGTTCACTTCACCTGTTTTGTTGTTCAAGTCCTCTTTACATTCACATATCTGTTTAGAAAGGAACCTGGACCTTTTTCCAGCATTCACTCAATGCACTGTGGGTTTTTACAAAGTGCAGGACAAGCCATTTCATCAGAACGTGTTATCGGACAGCTAGATATATCTACTTATATTCTGGAAGCTAATACATTGTGTTTTAGTTCAAATATGAGACATATTTGTAATCAGATGATACTATTAACATGTAAATGCATATCAATTTGGAGGGCAGAAATTCTTAAATATTAAAGCGTTAGACCTCTCACTAAAGGCATCAGTCATACAAAAATTATACTTAAATCCAAACTGGTTTATCGCAAATTAGTAAGAATGTCTCACCCCATGTTCAAGAATGGCCTTTTCCCTTTTATTCAGATTACAACCGCTCACTTTCGGTTATTTGAAAATCAATACTAATTGATAAAAATAACTATTTTTCGATAAAATGTTTAGAAAAGGTATAATCTTTGTCAATTATATCATAACTCTACCGGTCCTACTTATGTCACACATGCAGCCAACACAAATAAATGGAAATGTCTGCTCTACCCAAAATTACAACCAACGAATTGCAGCATTACCGCAAAAATGAAAGAGGCAAGTGGAAGGGGGAAAAAGTAAGGAAGTTGTCTGTCGGCCCTGCATTAAAGACCAAAATTGGTTAAAAGAAAATTGTGATAAATAAAAAATATACCAGTTTCATTTCAGGACCAAGCAATTGACAGCTGTGCTATATAGATGGCAAAATAGTTGGGAAGAGATTTTCGATGTACCGATTCCATGGCACATGGTTTATGAATTGACACGCAAAACGACGCCGGATTCAAAACACCTCAAGTCCTCAACTGGCAGCTTCATTAAATAGTACCCGCAAAACACCAGTCTCAACGTCAACAGTGAAGAAGCGACTCCGGGATGCTGGCCTTCTAGGCAGAGGTGCAAAGAAAAAGCCATAGACTCTGCCTAGAAGGCCAGCATCCCAGAGTTGCCTCTTCATTGTTGACGTTGAGACTTGTGTTTTGCGGGTACTAGACACTCTAATGTACTTGTCCTCTTGCTCAGTTGTGCACCGGGGCCTCCCACTCCTCTTTCTATTCTGGTTAGAGCCAGTTTGCTCTGTTCTGTGAAGGGAGTAGTAGACAGCGTTGTACGAGACCTTCAGTTACTTGGAAATTTCTTGCATAGAATAGCCTTCATTTCTCAGAACAAGAATAGACTGACGAGTTTCAGAAGAAAGCACTTTGTTTCTGGCCGTTTTGAGCCTGTAATCGATCCCACAAATGCTGATTCTCCAGATACTCAACTAGTCTAAAGAAGGCTAGTTTTATTGCTTCTTTAAGTCAGGACACCAGTTTTTTCAGCTGTCCCAACATAATTGCAAAAGGGTTTTCTAATTATCAATTAGCCTTTTTAAAATGATAAACCTAGATTAACTAACACAATGTGCCATTGGAACACATGAGTGATGGTTGCTGATAATGGGCCGCTGTACGCCTATGTAGATATTCCATCAGCTGTTTCCAGCTACGATAGTCATTTACAACATTAACAATGTGTTCACTGTATTTCTGATCAATTTGATGCTATTTTAATGGACAAAAATTGTGCTTTTCTTTAAAATACAAGGGCATTTCTCAGTGACCCCAAACTTTTGAACGTGGGGGTGTGTGTGTCAATCTTCCCAGCTCTGCAGATTTTGCTGTGAGGAGGCAGTCATTAGATCATTTATTTTGGTACTGTCCATATGTAGCTCGTTTTTGGTCACAGGTCCAGGAATGGCTGAAGAATTGCAACATTTTACCTGGAGCTAACTCTGCAGATAGCAATACTGGGTTATTTGAAAAGTCATAGTCAATCGATCAATAAAAAAAAAAGCTAAAATAATTATATTTTAATTTTAAAATCTGTAGAAACTATGAGAATAGAAAGGTTCAGCTTTTTTGTGAAGCATCACAGCACAGTTGAAAAATATATGGCAAATAGAAATCCAAAATGGATGGTGTTAAGAGATCGATGGTAGGGGTTGAATGAAGCTGAAGGGTGGGACTAATGACAACAAGATAACAATTGTAAAAAAGAATCTGTAAAATGTATATAGGTTCAGAACTGGATGGATATCAGAAATAAAGGACTAAAAACAAACCTAATTTAACTATTATCAAATAGATTGTGTCTGTAAAATGTATATAGCATGTTTCAGCTGGAAGTGGAAGCTTACGTGTTGTTTATTAGTTTACTCCAATTAGAGGAGGGGTGGTAGGGTTTGCAGGGAATAATAAAGGAAAATATATTTTAAACCGTGTGTGTGTGTGTGTATTTACACCAAAAATATATGGGGGATTGGAGATGATGCAGAAAATTATATTGATGGAAGCTGCAATATTAAAGTTGATCCACCCCCTAAGAAATACTTTTTTATTATTTTTTATTATTGGTAACAGAATATACAGCAGAAAAATAACTGCACATTAAGTAATCCTGTAATTGAAAATTATACACCCAATGTAAGCTACTGGCCCTTTTTAGGAGCTAGAATTTGTTTTGTACCCTATGTTGTGATTCTCACCAAATATGTTGTCTTCTCACACTATTCAAACCCCACAATCGAATAAACAGCTTATGAAGCACTATGTCCCATACCCACCTAGGGCTCTATCTATCAATGGCGCTTCAATCTTTTGTCTTGCCCGTTCACCCTCTGAATGGCAAACCTACTCAATCCATGTCTCAAGGCTTAAAAATCCTTCTTTAAAGCTGCAATATGTAAATTTTTGGGCGACCCAACCAAATGTAGTTATAGATTCACTTTCATTGAGAATGAGCAGTTTATGAAGAGGTAGATCTGTTCTATGTGTGTTATTTCTATGCTTCCCGTTCATCAGTTTCAGTTTTGCAGCTTTTACTTTCGGTTTGGTATACCAGTTTCAAACAGCAGAAAATACAATATTTTTGATTATGGAAAAGGTATTTCACAGCAGTTTAGATGGTACAATGACTCTACACTATACTAGCTTGTTTTGTCACGAACTGAAATTAGCAGAACTATTTACAATTTCAGCAGCCAGGAAATGGCAGAGGGATTTCTGCATTGTGAATGTTTAACCAGTCTCCTCCCCTTCATCTACACTGATTTTTGAAGCTGATTTAACAAGTGACATCAATAAGGGATCATAGCTTTCCCCTGAATTCACCTGGTCAGTCTGTCATGGAAAGAGCAGGTGTTCCTTAGCTGAGTGAGCGTAATCATTTGCTTTTTTTTTTTTTTTACTGGACTGAGGGCCTGCTTCTGAGGGGAGGGAGGGAGCAGCGGTGAGGCTCACCGTCCCTCCCCTCTCTCTCCCTTCACTGAGAAAAGGGGACACAGTCTTCCAGCTGATGCATTATTTCTGCCTCATGCACCAATTCATGTCGTTAATCCGATTTCCAGATAAAGTGAAATATTGCTCCATATAAAAGAGACAAGCCGCTAATAAAAATGCAAGCTTATCGAAACACTGTAGCGCACATGTTGTAGGTAGAACGCACATTTTATGGCTTATAAAAGTGTTGAATAAAGTGTTGACAGTGCTGAATAACAACTTAATCATGAACTTACCCATAAAAACAGCAGTGCTTAACTCTCTGGTGTTGGTAACATAAACTCCCATGTGCCCATTTACAGTAACAAAGCCTTTCTACTTGTTTCAACTTCACAATTGAAAGCGTGTTAACCGGTGGTCACCAACCGGTTTTATGTTTTTGAAATCTCACAGTATCAACTATGCTGTGCACTCTGCTTTCTGTAGATGCACTTGATTTGCTCTCTGGGCCTGCCGGGTAGGGGAAGTTCTACCTTTTCGGACACATGAAATGGTTCCAAATGGGAACACTTTGCCTTCCCGTCGCTAGGGTTGCTGAATCAAGTGCACCCTCTGCCAACAGCACACGAAACCAAATAGAAAAATGTTAATGTAAGGCTTTATCGTTGTTGTTTTTTTAAACAGAAATGTTCGGTGATCGACTAGGAATGCCTTGGCGAACGACCAGTCCATCGTGATCGACCGGTTGGTCACCACTGGTTAACACGCTTTCAATTGTGAAGTTTAAACACAAGTAGAAAGGCTTTGTTACTGTAAATGGGCACATGTGAGTCAGTGCTGTTTGTCACCAGGACTAGGTTTGAACGTGGCAGTCTCTAGACCCTCGAAAGCGTCGCTGCTGTTTCTCTGCCCACGCAACAAGCTTCCACTTGACTTAGGCTATAGTCTATCAATGTGGAGTTGTTACATCTTTGGCCAAAGTCCTAGCTAGTGCATCTGCCATAAAATTGGCACCCAGACCTCTCCGACATGAAGGGGTTAACAACGCAAGCACTAAACAGGACAGGGCCACTTCCTTTTAAGGACTTTAGTCTGTAGAGGGAGAGTTAGATAGGGGGAGGGAAATGTGGAGTGACGAAGAGCGAGCGTTGGGCATGGTAAAGGAGGCAGATTGACAGGGAGAGAGGGAAAGCCGGAAAAGACGCAGGGAGATAAAAAAAAATATATATATATATATAATGAATTTCCATGAGTACAACAGTTGAAGACGAGCTGAAAATTCAGAGTAATCTCTTGTACTCCAGCTTGTAGTGGAAATCCTCTCGCAAAGAGCAGAAAACCGAACAGCCTGTGTGTGGAATGTGTGTGTAATGTTCTCTGTCACACAGTGGTAAAGTTGTGGTGGGTGTGGGAAAAGTAGGCAGTCGAGTACATGTTTTCCCAGCATTTGGCCTGCCCTAGCAATTTCACCGACATACCATACATTTTTCCCTTTACTATCTGACTTTTCATTTTTTTCTTTCTTACTATGGCTGATTTTGCTGGTAGCTACGTTATTGAGGAGAAATGCACTTACTATGACTGTGATATGTGGTTGTCCCACCTAGCTAGCTACCTTAAGATGAATGAACTGTAAGTCTCTCTTAGTCTGCTAAATGGCCCAAAATGTCAAATCATTTTCAACAGTCCTTGCTTTAGCACGGCTCGTTGTAGCGTGTACAGGGCCTCTACGATTTGGTAGCAAAACAACAATTTATCACTGGCTTTTGTGTACAAACTCGGCATCCACAGATGACTCTCACATGACAGGTTTCTGAAGCAGCGTGAAACACAAAACACGGTGCGTATTCACTCGCCATGATCACTTATCCACGCCTCCTCGCCACACCACCGCCTTGATGTTCAGGGAAAATGGTGGATTAGACTGTGTGTGTGTGTGTGTGTGTGTGTGTGTGTGTGTGTGTGTGTGTGTGTGTGTGTGTGTGACTGGATTTACTCAGCCTTGTGACTAGTCTATACAGTGCTGTCAAGTGCTGAGCGGTGCACTTTGGGGAAGGGCCACATTGACTGGTGACGTCTGTAACTGCAGCACATTATTGATAGCACAGAGGACTACAGGGGTGAGTGAAGCCAACTGCAACGTTCCTTGACCCATCATCGTCAGGGCTGTTTGGAACACGTATGCATTAAACAGAGATGTGTGTGAGGAAAAACGGCAGGGCTGAAATTGGACAGGACTCGCTGTTAAACAGTGGCAATTGTTACCGATGTAGACGATCCTGGCTAAATAAATACAAATGACAGGGCTATAAACGTACAGGGGAACACACACACACACACACACAGCTGTGCCCTCTTGAGAGAGTCAGTGAGTGCATGCATGTGTATAAAAGAGTAACATAGTGAAGTATTAGGTAAGGCTAACCTTATCTCCTTGCGGCTTGGGCCTCACTGATCACTGGTTAAGAGGTTGTGTCAAAGCAATCGGCTTAGCAGATGTCCAGCATCCGCACAGAGTAGCATTAGCAACAAGCTTGCAGACACAACCATCTGCGTCCGAAGTGGCACCCTATTCAATATGGCAGATTTTTTTTGGGGGGGGGGGGGGAATAGGTAACCATTTCAGACGCAGCCAATGGCTCGCCTTCCAGCTCGTCTATCGCCGCTGTGCTGCCGCGTCTCTCAGATATCTTAATCCATAGGCTAGGTAAGGGGTAATCGACCAGGGGCGTTCCCTGGGAAATAGTGCAGGATGCAGGTGTGTTTCACGACGCGTTAGCAGAGTGGAACTGGTCTTCCACAGAGTTGCATTATATTCCAGAGAACGCATAGAGCCCTGGAGTTGATTATGCCTTTTATACCATGGCTATAAATGAACATAGTTCAAGTCCAATTTTATTTGTCACATGCGCCGAATACAACCGGTGTAGACCTTACAGTGAAACGCTCACTTTACTCCCCGTTTTTTTTTTTTTTTTTTCATCCTTAAGGTATATATGAGCTATATTTGTATTTATATGCAGTGCAGTTTTAAGAAAAAAATAAGTGTTAAAGTATTTACTAAATAAACAGTAAACAATAAATGAAAAAAATTTAATAGAAAAATTACTAATAATTAAAGAGCAACAATAAAATAACAGTAACGAGGCTATATACAGGGGGTACAGAGTCAATGTGCGGGGGCACCGGTTAGTCGAGGTAATTGAGGTAATATGTACGTGTAGGTAGAGTTAAAGTGACTGCATGGATAATAAATGAGAGTTGCCGCAGTGTAAAAATGGGTGGGGTCAATAGTCCGGGTAGTGTGAGCAGTGGTCAGTCATGAGCAGTGTGACAGCCTTGACTACAATAGACTCTTTTACAGTTGTGTACAGCTGTGGCAGTATCTGAGAGCGCGAGAGAGCTCCCAGCCAGTCTAGCCGCCTCTCTTCTCCCTACTGCTTTCATGGCTGGCTTCGCCCCATTGGCAAGGTCGGCCATGTTGGTTTGGAGACACGGATGCCCCTATCCTGCCCTGTCCCCACGGTGCTCTAACCACACCAGTATGCCAACAGAGCGTGTTCTGACTTAACCCCCCCCCCCAGTCCCTTCCTAGTCTCTTGCCCTACAGCCTCACAACAACACTTCCCTTCTTAATGTCCTTGTGTGTTCCTGATCTGCCCAATAGGGCCCATTGACGCTGGTTGCTACTTCACAGTCCTGTCTTTATTAACAGTCGCTCTGTCTGCGTATATAAGATAATGCTCTGTCGTGTTCATGTGGTGCCAAGAGATAAACACTCGTTGTGGGATCTTAGAATCTGGTAAGAACGCAACCAGCGAGAACAACCAACCACTAACTGTACCCATGTTTGATGACCACGTCACACACACACACACACACACACACACCCCCCCCCCCCCCCCCCGTTGGCAATGTTCCACTCCACATCAACGAAGCCACGCCCTTTGAGCTTGTGGTTGCCGAGGAGACACGTGAGACGCACCGCTCCCTCTCCGGGCTGGTCTTCATATGACCCAGTGCTTATCAGACAGGCCTTGACTATAACACCGGGGAGGGGGAGAAGAGAGAGAAACAGGGAGGGGGGAGAGAGAGGAAGAAATGGACAAAGAGGGAGAGCGAGAGACTGACAGATAATGAGTGGGAGTGGGGATTGAGAGGTGAGAAAGCAACATTGAGGGACGGGTGAGGGAAGACTGCTCAACTAACAGCAGGACAGTCCGTACACAGCCAGTCTGGTCAATATTCGCACTATCTGTTATCACCATTTTGTTTATGCTCTGTACACAACAGTGGGACGCAACAAACCACTCACACCGACGTTTCTTTGTTTGGAAGTGCTCTCTGACTGCTCCCGTTCTCCTCTGCTCTCTCACATGGGCAGGCTGAGTAGAGCAGTGCCACGTTGATCATCTTTCAGCTCGAGCTGCAATTAGCAGGGCCAGCAGACAGTGATAACGTGTAATAGAAATCAATTTAGACGTCAGCCAGCGCAGCGTAGGAATTGCTATCGTGATAGAGGGGAAAAATACCGGGTTAGCTAGAGGGTTAACCTGGCACTTAGGAAGAGGTAGTTTCAGGAGGGGGGTTGTTATGGCAATGAGGTCTTTCCTTGTGTTTTGTTGTCAAGGCAACTTCAGGCACTTGATATCCCCCATACGTGACGACAGGCGAGAGCACTTCACACACTCTCCTTACAAACCCCGCAGCACACGCAAATACACATGTCCTTGCACGATGGCACACTTAGTCTCCACTCGTTCCCGTGGTTCCCAGAAATGCACTTTAGTATAATGATTATGACACCCTGAAACATCCATGATGTTAATATAAATCAATGAACATAATAAAACGATCCAGATTTGAAAACGCATAAAGTAGCCTAGAACTAGCCTGCTGTTTTCACCCTTTCCTCTCACATAATGAATCACTTATTTAACTTTATCCCTGGCCAGCTGATGCCCTTTGTGCCAGATTAGGGCGAAGGCCACTCTGGCCGTGACTTTATTTAACTGAAGTGAAATTAGTCATGCCCATATTTCCGAAAATCCCATTCTACTCACCATTTTCAGTCAGTGGTCAGGGTTTGGTAAGATGAGCTGATCGCTGATCAGTTTTGCCTTTCGGATCACAATGAATGTGATTTTTGTTTTAATTGGGCCCGCGCTGTTGGCGCTCGTAGCATAACAATTTCACTGTACCCTGCATGTGACTAATAAACTAATCTAATTTACATGGACAAGAGGGGACCTGATCCTAGATCAGCACTCCTACTCTGAGACACTTGAAACATACGGGCCCAGATGTGTGACTGACTGACCTGAAGACGGACAAATCTAGGGCAACGGGAAGAGTTAAGGTCCTACTCCAGTCTCCTTTTCACCTTATTTATCAACTGATTTACTTATTGGCAATTCCATGGTAGCAGAGTGACGCTGACTGGTTTTTCACTTAAAAATGTATACTTTACAACCAATGATTTGTATAGTTAAACAAACCATACAAATCTATGCACAAGGACGACTTAAAAAATGTTCACTGAAAATGTGATCGAAACACATTTACTTGAAGAACAGTGCAGATGCTAAGTTTGGTAACAGAATGAACGCACAAACCGTAATTCTGTTACTAAACTTTGTGTCTGCACGGTTCTTCAAGCAAATGTGTGTTTGTAACATTTTCTGTGGAAATTGTAATTGTATGGTTTGCAAAGTTAAACAATCATTGTTTTTTTGTTTGACATGTATTTTAAAGTGGGGAAAAACCTGAGTCTCAGCATCGCTCTGTTACCGTGGAGTTGCCCTTAACAAAAGGCACATCTCAGTAGGTGTTACCAGGTATCCTCATGGGCAGGGTAGGAAATGAACTAGCCACCGTGGCAGACAGAAAGAAAAAAAATCACTAAAGGATGAGAATGCTTTGTAATGTTTCTAAAACAAGAAATGTATTACCAGTAAGAAGTAGTCATTTGCTATATTGCTCAATTTCATTTTTTGTGTCCTGAATATGTTAAACTAAATAATTTAGATACAATGGTAAAAACAGGAACAGTTCTGCAAATGAACATCAACAAAGTACCTACCCTGCCACAAGGCTGAGCGATACGGCTAGACTGTGTATTATTACAGATCAGGGCTCTACGCTTTTATGAGCACAATGGAAGTATTTGGGAGTTTTTAATGAGGAATGAAATGGGTTTTTTTTGGAGTGGTCCGTGCTCAATCAATCTCAATGTACCCTCAAATATTCGAGTCATTAGGTGCGACGACAATGTTTAGATGCCCGTTTAAGGGGTGGGCCGTTACCACGGTAACAGGGTCTGTCAGAGGATAATCACCGCAGACAGTTGCAGAAAACACAAACTAATATTGGAAAAACAACCTAGCGTGTGAACAAAACGATGTAACTAGCCAAGAAACACGTGGACATAGTCACACTTTAGTAGCCTTTTGGGTCAATTCAACCAATGTGGGCTTTGGATAAAAATAAATTAAATGTTCCCAAATGCTCTGTGACCACTTGCCGACGTGGCTGGTTAAATATATTCTTACCCAACAATGTCTCAATCTACCCACATTTGGGTGGCGGGTGTTAACCCTGGGGGGTGGACCTTTTCCTCTTTTGTTCTCTGTTGCTCCTCTATTGTTCCCACAAGCAAGGGGGAGGCCGTACAAATTTATAGTACCAATTGCAAAAAATGAAATTGTAGGACGTAACATCATACGAAATGGGTGACGGGACCACTTTTGGCTCTGGAGCACCACTTTTTCAAAACGACTGGCTGAAATTATCCAAAAGTTTAAGACTGCATCTTTTAAGTGTTTGTACTTTACTGTATTTATACTTGGGACATTCCTTTTCAAAAAGAATAGCTGGAGGACGTCTTTAAGCTGTAGACCTTGGTGGGCCCTAGGGAATAAACTCGGAAGTGTGTCCCAATGAGGAAGGGGAAGGTGAGGGGGTTGAAATGTGTGCCTCCACATCGGGCCTGCGTTCACATGTCCTCGTTAATGGTTGCTGACAGCTTGGTAATAGAGTGTGAAGGGAGACAGAGGATGGGAACCCTGGGCTGTGGTATTGACACTGTCCTGTCACCCCCCCCCCCCCCCCCACAGAACACGCACTCGCATCACAGGCCTCTATCTCTCTCTATAGTAGCTGTCCTCCATTCACTCATTAAACATTCATATTCACAACCGGAGTACACTGGATACATATTCATGATCAACACTGGCCTTCCAGGCAATCCATGTTCCGCTGTCTGTCCGACCCTACTGTCACAGCCCTAAGAGTCTGCGTCTTAGACACCCACGCAACAGGCTGTGCGTTGGGAATTTTGGGGAAATGTGTGGGTTTGGTGGTGTGCTTTCTTCTTTTGTGTGATTTTTATATTTTGCCTGGCTTTATAGCAGTGTGGAGTGTGAATATGTATGCGTGTCGGGTCAGGTCTCCTTTCATGTGTTGGAGTAGTTTCTCTCTGCCGGTTCGAGAGCGCTATGCTAGCACTTATGTCAGAGGTCGGACCCACGGGCTCTGCAGTTGCAGCGACGTGTGAACTGTGAACAGGAGAGAATGTTCCCCTGCTAACTCTCTCTCTCTCTCTCCAGCCCCTCCCCCCAGCAGATACAACCGCAGAGTGTCAGGTGAGTTCTGTTTGACGTCACCACTCCCTAATGTGATCTGCAGCGGTGACGTTTTGCATGTTAAGTAGGTGTAGCCAGAGATCTTTGCTCTGGTGTAATCTTACCGGCCCTCTGAATGCCTCCTGGGTGTTGACACTAAGTTACTACTGGTTGTCTTAGTGTATCACTATATGCTGATAACTTCTCAGGGTGTGTCACACTGGTATTAGTCCCCCGACGTGTGCTTTACAATGTGTTCCCTCGTTGTGAGTAGCACAGTGAGGAATGCCTTACTTTGACTCTTTAGGTGTTTGTTACAGTAATATTGTTTCCCCAGTATGTGTGTTACAGTATAACCCCCCCCCCCCCCAGGTTGTGTTACAATCTAAGTGTTCCCCCACTAGTGTGCGCGGAGGCCTTTAACCCAGATGACGATGACGAGGTGGAGGAGCCGAGGGTGGTGCATCCCAAAACAGACGAGCAGCGCTGCCGGCTGCAGGACGCCTGCAAAGATATTCTACTGTTCAAGACCCTGGAACAGGTACGAAGACGAGCCAGACGCGCCGTAACCACAGTGACAGGAAACCTCTTCACTTTAGTCGAGTCTGTGATGAGCCACACAGTCTCATGCGCTTCTGTTCCAATAGGTTGTAGTTCACATCAGCACGTTCACAACCTAATAGAACACTCATTCAATTCTAAAGCATTGAAATGAATTGTTCAGTCTTCTGGGATAAATGGTTACTGCTATTTAGTTTGTTTATTTCCTGGTACACTCGGTAACACAGTAATACACAAGCTGCCAGACGGGCACAACTCACACCTTCTGTCAATAACCCCCGAGATGTGGAATCAATTAGCATAATAAATAATCGGCATCAAAATCCGTCAGTTTTAAGCTAGAGATGGTATCTTGTTGCACGATGTCGCACCTGCGGTGAAAGGTGGCAGAGCTAGAGCGGTGTTTGTCAGACCATGAGACATCCCGAAAATCGGTCTTCTCACGTCCGTAGAGTCCAAACCGTTTGGCCTACAAACCCCTCTGTGGAAAGATGACTCTCATGAACATGATGGTGTTCTCCGTTTTGCACTACCCCCCCCCCCCCCCCCCCCCCCCCCAAGCGTCACTCTATGGAAAGGCGAGTCTCTCACAAACGCATACATGTCGGTTGTTTTGCTCTAGGACCCCTCACAAGACTAGTCTGAAGGTAGCTAGGTACCAGTTTAAAATTTTTTAGGGAAGTATATATGGAGATAGTTTAGTGCCTAAAGGGGTTAAATACATCAAAAACAAAAAAAGATAAAGGACAGACATTTCAGAAAATATTACGTCAAATCACATATCTACCGTCGCTTTGATTGGACTGATCATGTCAACATCATACTTTCAAAGTCTTAGCTAGCTAGACAAGCAGTCATCATGAATCACGTCGACAATCTACTGGCAAACCCTTTCCAATCCTTCTCGTATGAAGAGAAAATATAGATAAAACGTATAGGTGCTCATCGGCCATTGGTCATAAACATTACACAACAAGTCGGAAATCGCAAATTCAACAATGAGTGGTTTGGAAGGAATCAGTGGCTAACTGCAAGCGTCGCAAAGCAATCACTATTTTGCTTCCCCTGCTTGTTATTCAGTGGAGAGGGTGTGTGGTCCCTCTGGGTTTAAGGATTTAAAACCTCTGTCTGAAAGGGCCTCTTTTCCAAGCTTTAAAATGCTAAACATTCATTGGCCATGCTGTCAATCCAGCATGACTTCATCCAGAGAATGCCAGACTTTGACTAAGTTTGATGACAGTTTGCCCACAAGACGTACCGCCACACCACCTTCCTGTTCAAGTGAGCACAACAAAGTCCAAAAATATGTCTAGTATGCTACTACATACAATAAATGATGTAATATGCCAGGGAGATGTGTATACTGTAGCTAAGAAAGTAATACTAAGTGTATGTTGTGTAGTAAGATGTTAGTAGCCCAGGTGCCTCACCCTTAGATACACTGTTCTGACCTGGCGGTGCACATGTAGCCTGATTTTAGAGAAATGTCATTGAATATTGTAAGAGTTTATATCGTCTGCTTATATGCCCCCGTTATTTCAAATCAAATATTATTTGTCACATGCACCATAATACATGCACCATAATACAACAATAATGCAACCTTACAGTGAAATGCTTACTTAACTTCTTGGGGCTATGTGGGACGTTAGCGTGCCACCCGTGGCGCACCCTATCAACAGCAGGTGCATTTCAAGAGCGGCAAATTTGAAACCAAATAAATGTCAAAATTCAAATTTCTCAAACATACAACTAACTTACAGCCTTTGAAAGATAAACATCTCCTTAATCTAACCACGTTGTCCGATTTCAAAAAGGTTTTACGGGGAAAGCATAAAGTTAGGTTATGTTAGGAGAGTACATTGATAATAGCTGTGTGTAATGCATTGTCGATTCAAAGACAGGCGTCACCAAAACCATAAAATCAGCTAAAATTATGCACTAACCTTTTACAATCTCCATCAGATGACACTCCTAGGACATTATGTTAGACAATGCATGCATTTTTAGTTCTATCAAGTTCATATTTATATCTAAAAACAGCGTTTTACTATGGCGTTGATGTTCAGGAAATCGTTTCCCTCCAATACCGGCAGTCAAGTCATGACAACAAAATAATTAATTAATATTAGAAAACATTGGTAAAATATTATATTGTCATTCAAAGAATTATAGATTTACATCTCTTGAACGCAATGGACTTGCCAGATTTAAAATTAACCTTACTGGGAAATCACACTTTGCAATAATCTGAGCACTGCGCCTAGAAAAATACGCATTGCGATACAGACTAACCGCCATGTTGGAGAGATCTAAAATCGAAAATACTATGTAAATAATCCATTACCTTTGATTCTCTTCATCAGATGTCACTTCCAAAGAATCCCAGGTCCATAACGAATGTAGTTTTGTTCAAAAAAGCTCATCATTTATGTCCAAAAACCTCCGTGTTGTTAGCACATGATCTAAGCCAGCCGGACTTCACGAACGGAAAAAATATATTTACGTTCGTTCAAACATGTCAAACGTTGTATCGCATAAATCATTAGGGCCTTTTTTAACCAGAACATGAATAAAATTCAAGGCGGACCATTGGGTTCTCTTTTAAAACGTTTCGGAATGAGAGTACCCACCATCAACTCGCGCGCAAGGTGTCTAATGGGCCATCACAGTTCCAAGGCTCTTATTCGGTCAGATCTCACTGTAGAAGACTCAAAACACTTTGTAAAGGCTGGGGACATCTTGTGGAAGCAATAGGAAGTGCCAAAACATTTCTCACCCCCTTTGTTTTTCAATGGTATAGGCTTAAAGTCAATTCAACACATCAGTTATCCACTTCCTGTCAGAATCTGTCTCAGGGTTTTGCCTGCCAAATGAGTTCTGTTATACTCACAGACACCATTCAAACAGTTTTTGAAACTTTAGGGTGTTTTCTATCCATATAAAATAAGTATATGCATATTGTAGTTACTGGGTAGGATTAGTAACCAGATTAAATCGGGTACATTTTTTTATCCAGCCGTGAAAATACTGCCCCCTATACCCTAACAGGTTAAAAGCCCCTAACCTTCAATACAGTTTTAAGAAAATACCACAAAAAAAGTAAGAGATAAGAATAACAAATAATGAAAGAGCAGCAGTGCATAACAATAGCGGGGCTATATACAGGGGGTACCGGTACACAGTCAATGTGGAGGCTATATACAGGGGGTGCCGGTACAGAGTCAATGTGGAGGCTATATACAGGGGGTGCCGGTACAGAGTCAATGAGGAGGCTATATACAGGGGGGTACCGGTACAGAGTCAATGTGGAGGCTATATACAGGGGGTGCCGGTACAGAGTCAATGAGGAGGCTATATACAGGGGGGTGCCGGTGCAGAGTCAATGTGGAGGCTATATACAGGGGGGGTGCCGGTGCAGAGTCAATGTGGAGGCTATATGCAGGGGGGTGCCGGTGCAGAGTCAATGTGGAGGCTATATGCAGGGGGGTGCCGGTGCAGAGTCAATGTGGAGGCTATATACAGGGGGTACCGGTTCAGAGTCAATGTGGAGGCTATATACAGGGGGTGCCGGTGCAGAGTCAATGTGGAGGCTATATACAGGGGGGTGCCGGTGCAGAGTCAATAGCGGGGCTATATACAGGGGGGTGCCGGTGCGGGGGCATCGGTGTCGACGTAATTTGTACATGTAGGTAGAGTTATTAAAGTGACTATGCATAAATAATAACAGAGAGTAGCAGCAGTTTAGAAGGGTTGGGGGGGGGCAATGCAAATAGTCCAGGTTGCCATTTGATTAGGTGTTCATGAGTCTTATGGCTTGTGGGTAGAAGCTGTTTAGAAGCCTCTTGGACCTAGACTTGGCGCTCCGGTACCACTTGCCGTGCGGTAGCAGAGAGAACACTCTATGACTAGTGTGGCTGGAGTCTTTGGCAATCTTTAGGGCCTTCCTCTGACACCGCCTGGTATAGAGGTCCTGGATGGCAGGAAGCTTGACCCCGGTGATGTACTGGGCCGTACGCACTACCCTTCTGTTGTCATCAGCAAACTTAATGATGGTGTTGGAGTCGTGCCTGGCCGTGCAGTCATGTGTGAACAGGGAGTACAGGAGGGGACTGAGCATGCACCCCTGAGGGGCCCCTGTGTTGAGGATCAACGAGGCAGTTGTTGTTGCCTACCCTTACCACCTGGGGGCGGCCCGTTAGGAAGTCCAGGATTCAGTTGCAGAGGGAGGTGTTTAGTCCCAGGGTCCTTAGTTTAGTGATGAGCTTTGAGGGCACTGTGGTGTTGAACGCTGAGCTGTAGTCAATGAACAGCATTCTCACATAGGTGTTCCTTTTGTCCAGGTGGGAAAGGGCAGTGTGGAGTGCAATAGAGAGTGCATCATCTGTGGATCTGTTGGTGCAGTATGCAAATTGGAGTGTGTCTAGGGTTTTTGGGATAATGTGAGCCATGACCAGCCTTTCAAAGCATTTCATGGCTACAGATGTGAGTGCTACGGGTCGGTAGTCATTTAGGCAGGTTACCTTAGTGTTCTAGGGCACAGGGACTATGGTGGTCTGCTTGAGACATGTTGGTATTACTGATTCAGACAGGGAGAGGTTGAAAATGTCAGTGACGACACACTTGCCAGTTGGTCAGTGCATGCTCGGAGTACACATCGTGTTAATCCATCTGGCCCTGCGGCCTTGTGAATGTTGACCTGTTTGAAGGTATTACTCACATCGGCTGCGGAGAGCGTGATCACACAGTCGTCCGGAACTTCTGATGCTCTCATGCATGTTTCAGTGTTACTTGCCTCAAAGCGAGCATAGACGTTATTTAGCTCGTCTGGTAGGCTTGTGTCACTGGGCAGCTCTCGGCTGTGCTTCCCTTTATAGTCTGTAATGGTTTGCAAGCCCTGCCACATCCGACGAGCATCGGAGCCGGTGTACTACAGTTCGATCTTAGTACTGTATTGATGTTTTGCCTGTGATGGTTCGTCAGAGGGCATAGCGGGATTTCTTATAAGCTTCCTGGTTAGAGTCCCGCTCCTTGAATGCGGCAGCTCTACCCTTTAGCTCATTGCGGATGTTGCCTGTAATCCATGGCTTATGGTTAGGGTATGTACATATAGTCACTGTGGGGACCACGTCATCGATGCACTTATTGATGAAGCCAGTGACTGATGTGGTGTACTCCTCAATGCCATCGGAATAATCCCGGAACATATTCCAGTCTGTGATAGCAAAACAGTCCTGTAGCTTAACATCTGCTTCATCTGACCACTTCTTTATTGACCGTGTCACTGGTGTTTACTGCTTTAATTTTTGCTTGTAAGCAGGAATCAGGAGGATAGAATTATGATAAGATTTGCCAAATGGAGGGAGAGCTTTGTTTGCGGAGTATAGGTGGTCTAGAATTATTTTTTTCCCCTCTGGTTGCACATTTAGCATGCTGATTAGAAATTAGGTAAAACTGATTAAGTTTGTCCTACTGTTTTGACATGGTGTACAGGGAGAATAATGTAAGAACGGCCCATTTTAGAATTCTGTCGCTTTCCATTTCAAAAGTGCTGAACAAACAGGAATGTCGACTACGTCCGTCTTAGCTCACGCATTAATGTCATCATCGAAATTATGGCTTGCCTCTTATCCGGTCATCAGTCGTAGTATGCCGTAGTTTGTACATCTCAATTGTTACACTGCATTACACAAAAAGTATGTGGACAACTGTTCGTTGAACATCTCATTCCAAAATCATGGGCATTAATATGGGGTGTGTCCCCCCCCGTTGCTGCTATAACAGCCTCCACTTTTCTGGGAAGGCTTTCCACTAGATGTTGGAACATTGCTGTGTGGCTTCCATTCAGCCACAAGCATTAGTGAGGTCGTGCACTGATTTTGGACGATTAGGCATTGCTCACATTCAGTGTTCCAATTCATCCCGAAGGTGTTCGATGGGGTTGAGCTTAGGGCTCTGTGCAATCCAGTCAAGTTCTTCCACACCGATCTCGACAAACCATTTCCGTATGGACCTCGCTTTGTGCACGGGGGCATTGTCATTCTGAAACGGGAAAGGGCCTTCCCCAAACTGTTCCCACAAAGTTGGAAGTATAGAATCATCTAGAATTTCGTTGTATGCTGCAGCATTAAGATTTCCCTTCACTGGAACTAAGGGGCTTAAAAAACAGCCACAGACCATTATTCCTCCTCTACCAAACTTTACAGTTGGCACTATGCGTTCGGGCAGGTAGCGTTCTCCTGGCATCCGCCAAACCCAGATTTGTCCGTCGGACTGCCAGATGGTGAAGCGTGATTAATCACTCCAGAGAATACGTTTCCACTGCTCTAGAATCCAATGGTGGCGAGCTTTACTCCGCTCCAGCCGACGCTTGGCATTGCGCATGGTAATCTAAGGCTTGTGTTAGGCTCCTCTGCCATGGAAGCCCATTACATGAAATTCCCAACGAACAGTTCTTGAGCTGAAGTTGCTTCCAGAGGCAGTTTGAAATTCGGTAGTGAGTGTTGCAAGCGAGGACAGATGATTTTTATGCGCTACATGCTTCAGCATTCGACGGTTCTGTTCTGTGAGCTTGTGTGGCCTACCACTTCGTGGCTGAGCCGTTGTTGCTCCTAGACGTTTCCACTTCACAAAACCAGCACTTACAGTTGACCGGGGCTGCTCTAGTAAGGCAAAAGTTTGACGAAGTGACTTGTTGGAAAGGTGGCATCCTATGACGGTGCCACGTTGAGTCACTGAGCTCTTCAGTAAGGCCATTCTACTGCCAATGTTTGTCTATGGAGGTTGCATGGCTGTGTGCTCAATTTTACAAGGTGTGGCTGAAATAGCCGAATCCACAAATTTTGAAGGGGTGTCCACATACTTTTTTATATTCTGTTACGCTACAGGCTTATTCTAAAGTCGATGAAATAGTTTTTTCCCCTCATCAATCTACACACAATACCCATAATAACAAAGGAAAAAGTTTTTTTAATTTGTGCAAATTTCTTAAAAATGTAAGACTGAAATATCACATATACAGGTCCTTTACTCAGTACTTTGTTGAAGCACCTTTGGCAGCGATTACATCCTCGAGTCTTCTTGAGTATGACGCTACAAGCTAAGCACACCTGTATTCGGGGAGTTTCTGCCATTCTTCTCTGCAGATCCTCTCAAGCCCTGTCAAACCCTCCCCTAACCTGGACGATGCTGGGCCAATTGTGCGCCGCCCTATGGGACTCTCAATCATGGCCGGTTGTGATACAGCCCTGGATCGAACCCGGGTCTGTAGTGACGCCTCTAGCACTGCAGTGCCTTTGACCGCCGCTCCACTCGGGAAGCCCAAATATTTATTTTTCAACAAAAAGTTCAGTAATGGACCCATGTAACTCCAGTTGATATTGCGAGGGTTGTTTTGTTTGCGCAATGCGCTGTCTGCGTCGGTATATTGTCTATAAGTGGATCCTCGTGATTGTATTTTCCTTACTTTTTAGACCACATAGGCCTATTAAAATACTTCAAATGTTTGGCTGAGTCTCTCGCTCTCAATTTTCAAATCAATTCAGTAGACTTTATTGACATGGCAAGTTAAATGACTTACATTGTCAAAGTATACATATAACAAAAAACTGTGAGACCAACAGCAATAAGGCATCAATAGTAGTAGTGGAAATGTGATTAGCATTAACAGCAACTACAACAACAATATTAATGAGAATAACAATACATTAAAGCAATAGTAGTCGACCCGTCTCAACATGACTGAGAAGCCACGTGACAGGATATGAAAAACAAAACCAAAATGGGAAATATTACATTGCACTTTTCACTGGCTGTCCCTCAGGTTGTGGAAGGAGGGCACATATTTGGCTGCCAAAACTGCACATTTTGGCTTTTCACCCAATAAATATGACACTTTTCCTCATGTTTTTATAGTTTCAAATTCTTTGTACTGAATGATAGTTTTGGGAAATAAATATTGTCTTAGGTCTGAGTATTTATCACAGTGTAATAGATAATGCAACTCTGTCTCTACTGCTCCCCTGGAGCAGAGTGAGCACAGCCTATCCTCTCTGGGCAGCCAGGTTTGCCTGTGACGACCGGTCTCTATAGACAGACTGTGCTCACTGAGTCTGTACCTAGTCAGTGTTTTCCTCAGTGTTCTGTCTGTCACAGTGGTCAGACAGACTGACACCATGTACTGTCTGTTTAGAGACAAATAGCATTGAAGTTTATTTTGATTTTCTGTTGTCTTTCCAATAGGTGATATATATTTTTTGCTTTGTGGTGATTTGGTTGGGACATTTTCTGAGTGTTTTCTCTCTTTATGTGAGGTGACTTAAAGAAAAGTAAAGTTAAGGCCTCAACGTCTTGCTACATCTACCTGAATTTCTGTCGGTGTCCATTTTTGAAAGCGCTGAACGAATAGGCCTACCTTGTTGTAGCTCATTTGCTTGCACTTGCTTATACTTAGCTCTAAGTGTTAATGATATAAAACAAACATTATGAATTCACTGATCACAAATGTGATGCTTGTGTGTGGTTCAAAAGTCATGTCGGCATTCGTTATTACCGAAGGAGAATGTGGTTCTTATCAAGTTACACGAATCCACAAGGAGTCAATAGAAACCATTTTTTATTTAAGCATGTCAGCCGTATCAGCTATGGTTTTTAGAAAGGCGGTAAATGAGGCTGAATGAGCTGTTTCGCTGCCAGACGAAGCCCAGCTGATAAGATGTAGCGGTGGTAAGGATTCACTCCACGGTGCTGAAGGGAAAGCACTGCTGTTGGAACAGCTTTTATCTAGGCCCTAATTAGTTTTTGGGCACCGTTTGTCACCATTTATAGTGCAATTAATGTGTTGTGTTGTGTTGTATAGTGGCTTTGCTGGCATGCCTTTTTGTTTTTGAAATCAAACCCGACCAAGATTTTCATGCTAAAATTGCCGCTGAGTAAGGCCAAATTCTGTTTCATCAAATCTTTTATTTAAATATATTTGTTTGATCCCTTAAGGGGGCCTACAACTCCAAATCAAATAGCTAAATGATCCTTGGTATGACAATCTTAAAACAATTCCATATGTTAGCTTAGTAGAACTCACAAATGCGAGTGAAATGCACTGTGGAGCCCTGACCTCCCGCCAACGTGGCTAGTGAAATAGACATCTACCCGCCAATGCCAAAATCTAGCTGGATTTGGCAGGTGGCGGGTGTTAATCACCCCCTCCTCTCCTGCCTGCCTGGCCCTCCCCTCTCCCCCTCACAGGAACAGTTCTCAGAAGTCCTGGATGCCATGTTTGAACTGCGCGTACAGCCCCAGGAGCATGTCATCGACCAGGGTGACGACGGAGACAACTTCTACGTTATCGAGAGGTGTGTGTAGTTACTTAGGAATCTTAACAATCAAGATATTCACTAGAAAGCAGCATTCATAACAAACACACCCCCACTCATCTTCCAACAAGCCCCCCTTGGGCATGATCCTCTAGTTGTTTTGTCTGCCGTGTGTCCTGGGCCTAGGCTTTATGTTTGTGTCCCAAATGGCACCCTTTTCCCTATATGGTGCACTTTCTTTTGACCAGAGCCATATGGCCTTGGTCAAAAGAAGTGGGCTACATAGGTAATAGGATGTGTCCCAAATGGCACCCTGTGAGTGGGCTTATTCTCTCCGCACCTTAAGCTCCCTCCTCAGTCATGCTAGTGCCTCAGCCTGGGAGGCTTAGGTCTAGATGCACGTCATAAGCATGTTAACCAATTCCCTCCCTACGCTCTGCCTTGCAAAGCATCATGGGAAACCCTTTGGTCACCTACATGGCCAAGTGATCATCATACTAATCCCCCCCCCAAACAAAGTTAATGCTCCACCGGCAACCACAAAGTAAATTCCCAGAACTGAACTCGTAGTACTCTTGGCCCCCCCCCAGCCCCCCCCCCCTGGTTGGTCAATCCCAAGAGTGGTGCGTAATGGTCTTAAAACAACACGAAGTGCATGTTTTTTTGCTAGATGAAGTGCATCTAGCTCCAAGCTACAGGTGAGAGATTTAGATCAGTGATCAACTTCATTGTAGATGAAGAGTAGTCTGCATGGTTTCCAAATATCTCATGTGTTTGAGTTTACTAATATTATTAGACCGTTCTTAATTTCTCTTTTGTCTCTCTACTCTCTCGATTCTATTTTCTCTTTCTTTCTTTTTCTTTCTTTATTTCATTCAGAGGAATCTATGACATAGTGGTACTGATTGATGGCTTAGGGAAGTGTGTGGGGCAGTATGACAACAAAGGCAGCTTCGGGGAGTTGGCACTGATGTACAACACCCCCCGCGCTGCCACTATCATCGCCACCCAGGAGGGGGCGCTCTGGGGCCTGGTGAGAGACACACCCACACTGCCCTGACCCTTGACCTCTAGTTCACACTGCTATGCTCTACCACAGCACCTCCCTGTGGACACCAGGGAGAATAACACAGTGGCCATATATTAAAGATGCATAATGTTTTGAGCAAAATAGTGTTTTTTTAGACACCATTGTGAAATTAAAGGAGTTGACAGTTCAGGAGTTGAAGTCAAGGAGTTGACATTTCAAGGAGTTGACAGTTCAAGGAGTTGACAGTTCAAGGAGTTGACAGTTCAAGGAGTTGACAGTTCAAGGAGTTGACAGTTCAAGGAGTTGACAGTTCAAGGAGTTGACAGTTCAAGGAGTTGACAGTTCAAGGAGTTGACAGTTCAAGGAGTTGACAGTTCAAGGAGTTGGTCTTATGGGTGCACTCTGATGTCATAGGCCTCCCCCCTTGCTTGCGAGAACAATAAAGGAAATGAGGAAAGGCCCATTCCTCTACTTGTACCATGTCCTGAGAACTCCCGCACCAGCTACTGAAATGCACCTTATGTTAAAGGCCCAGTGCATTCAAACAAGTGATATACCTGTGTTTTTATATTTCCACACTGCGGTTGGAATAATACTGTGAAATCGTGAAAATTATGAGAAGGCCCTTTTAGTGTAAGAGCTGTTTGAAAAGACCGCCTTTAATTTCAGCCTCCTTTAGTGGGATGATTTTGGCCTACATCACCAGGCAGTAAATAAGTTAATAGACCAATAAGAAAGAGCTCCAAACCTCTCTGCCATTAACAGCTAGTTTTCAGTTTTCCCCTCCCCACTCAGACAACTCCCAGACCACTCCCAAACAGTCCTAGCAACGTTCTTGCTTCTAAAATTGCTAAGAAGCAATATTAGTTTCTTTTTGACTATTTTAATTGAAAACAATCACAGTAAGGTACTTAATTGTTACCCAGAAATGATTTGCTATTGAGAAAAAAAATATATATAATTTAAAGACGGCTGCATTGGACTGAAGTGAATCAGGTCAAATCAAATTTTCTTGGTCACATACACATGGTTAGCAGATGTTAATGTGAGTGTAGCGAAATGCTTGTGCTTCTAGTTCCGACAGTACAGCAGTATCTAACAAGTAATCTAACAATTCCACAACAACTACCTTGTACACACAAATCTAAGTAAAGGAATGGAATAAGAATGTATAAATATGTGGATGAGCTGCATAGGCTAACATGCAATACATAGTATAGAATACAGTATGTACATACTTTGAACTTTAAGACTCTTTATGTAAATGAAAAGTGCTATAAAAGTTGAATGAATGATATATTATTAGATGATGATTGTAAATGTTATAGAAGATTAGTACATAGATATTATAGTAAATGGTGGCAGATCTATCCATAACTTTCCCCCACTAGAAATGTATAACATAAGAAGGAAATAGCCGGTCTGTGTTTAGCCTGTGTCGGTGTGACTGAGTGTTATCCTGCCTGTCTGTGACACTACCAGGACCGGGCCACGTTCCGTAGGCTCATTGTGAAGAACAACGCCAAGAAGAGGAGGCTGTACGAGCAATTTGTGGAGTCTGTGCCTCTACTGAAGTCTCTGGAGGTGAGGCGGGGAAGATGGACAGTGATACATGTAGCACTGATATGGCCACCTTGCCTTTGCTTTTCCTCGTCAAACCTCTCTCCCGCTCTTCTACCCCTCTTAGTTATCCGAGAGGATGAAAATTGTGGATGTATTAGGAATGAAGACGTTTTCCGATGGCGAACGCATCATCATGCAGGTAGGACGTTCTCCATTGTTAACGTACTGAAGGTTGTCTTGGCATTACTGTAAAAGCTGGCTGGTAATGACGACCGCGTAAGAGTTGTAAATGTGACGGTCCCTGTTGGTTTGTGTTGCGGTGTAGGGGGACATGGCAGATTGTTTCTACATCGTGGAGACCGGAGAAGTGAAGATTATGATGAAGAGCAAAGTAAGTCTACTTCCTCCTTTTCTCACGCTCTCGTTTCTGTCTGTGCCTCATCAGATAATATATTTTTTTAAATGGCTTTGTTTTATGTTCAAGTCACCCTGTTTTTTATTTTCTCTCTCTCCTTTTTTCTCATATGTACTACATAACAAACCTGCGCCCAAAGACAAATATGGTATGACTAATCATTTGAATTGCAATATTAATAATTAATAATAATACAAGTTGAGCACAGCGATCCTTTTTGAAAAGAATCAAACAATTGTGATTCGAATCTGAATATTTGTCATTCATAATCCAGAAAAATGTTTTAATTATATTTTAGCTAGCTAAGTAGCTATGGTTCCTAACGTTAACTAGCACTAGTTGGCTGTACCTGTGCCAAAACTCCTTCTCATCCTAATAACTTCTCCATCTGATAACTTCTTAGTAAATGGTGAGCCAACCATTTTGTTTCCAGCACTTTTCTATAAGACAGAACGGTGCAAGACAGAACATTTCCAGATCCTGTCTACCTTTTGTTATGAGTTTTATTTTTTATGTTTTAATATGGACATTTAGTTTTCATAACGCATTGCTTGTGTGCTGCTTTTAGTGTCTGCATGGTCATTACTGTGTATTAATTGGTGTTGTATGTATTAGCTGCTGCAGTCATATTTCCCCTTTCGGGATCGATAAAGTAATTTTTCTCAATAGTGAGTTTTCTCATGGCTCTGTCCAGACTTGGGTTCAAATACTATTTAGGGTATTTCAATTACTTTCAAACTGTCTTAGAAAGGAAGTCTTGATTTTCTACAAGTAGCTGAATATTGGAATGTATTTCAAAGTACACTTGGAATGTATTGGCATGTATTTGAAATACAAATATTTAAGTACACCATGCATTTAAACTGTTCAGCTATCTATAGGAAGTTATTTGTAGCTGATTTGGCCACATTATTTGAAAATACTCAAATACACAGAAAATAAGTATTTAAATGAAAGATATTTGAACCCAGGTCCAGCAGACATGGCCTATAGCCTAGTGAACAACAGGTCTGACTCTGTCCCTCTGCAGCAGACATGGCCTATAGCCTAGTGAACAACAGGTCTGACTCTGTCCCTCTGCAGCAGACATGGCCTATAGCCTAGTGAACAACAGGTCTGACTCTGTCCCTCTGCAGCAGACATGGCCTATAGCCTAGTGAACAACAGGTCTGACTCTGTCCCTCTGCAGCAGACATGGCCTATAGCCTAGTGAACAACAGGTCTGACTCTGTCCCTCTGCAGCAGACATGGCCTATAGCCTAGTGAACAACAGGTCTGACTCTGTCCCTCTGCAGCAGACATGGCCTATAGCCTAGTGAACAACACATTTGGGCTTCCTTGGTGCAACACATTATCCCCCCCCCCAAAAAATAAAAAAATAAAATAAACTCCTCTCTCCCTCAGACAAAGGCGAACCAGGAGGATAATGTGGAGGTTGAGATCACTCGCTGTAGCAGGGGTCAGTACTTCGGGGAGCTGGCCCTGGTCACCAACAAGCCCCGCGCTGCATCAGTGTACGCTGTGGGAGAGGTCAAGTGCTTGGGTAAGGCCCCTCCATACATTTACAGATATTTGTGTGTGTGTGTGTGTTTTATTTTGACACAGACACACATGGGTGGGTGTCCATCTGCGTGACAGAGAGAGAGATTTTCTGTTTGTTGTGTCTCCCTGAATCTGTTAATGGTAGATTACTGGCTTGTAAGTGTTGTAGGTGACTATCCCTCCCCCCCTAAACGCATAGCTACACAGCTGTTTCCCTTAGACGTACTCGTGATAATGTTCAGCTCTCTTATGAATTCAAAAGTCTTTGCACATCTCACAATTCTCCAGGCGTATGGTTAGGGTATCAACATTGTCATGTGAATTAAATGGCAATATCTGCCCACTTTAGCGTGCTCCACTATAGTTTTATTGCAATGTTTTGACTGGAAGGTCTGGAGTGTTTAAGCTAAGCGTTGCAGAGAACCTTCGGAAATAAACTATACAGGAGGATACGCTTCAACAGGGTGATATTCATTAGTGCACACCGTAGTGAAGCGTTTTGCTGCGGAACATGAAAACAAGTTCAGGAAGTCCCTCCCCGTTTCGGGCTGTTTGGTTCTTAGATTGACACCTGGGTCATATTCACGATCTGTTGTGCAGCTGTGTGAGCGACGCTGTCTCCTGTGTTTTTCAGTAATAGACATCCAGGCGTTTGAGCGTCTGCTGGGTTCCTGTAAGGAGATCATGAAGAGGAACATCACCCACTACGAGGAGCAGCTGGTAGCTCTGTTTGGCTCCAGCATGGACCTGAGAGACTGACCACCCTCCTCCGTGCCTTACACAAGCAAATTTACATGAATGAAAAGATACACACCCACTTACATAGTATAAGTACACTCTGACACACAAGATTTTCTAGCTCAACACTCCTTTATAAGCTCACTATTAGGTGTACACACCCTTTCTACTCACCCCGAAATATCACACACCCTCTTACAGTTGCTTGAACCTCCTTCAGCCTCTTTGTTTGAATTGAAAAAGCGATGTCCCTGCTGATACAACCCTGCCACCGCCACAGCACAGCAAGGACATACTACACGCACGCACGCACTCATGAAGGCTTGTCCTTTCTCTCTCACAGATGCACGCACACACACACACACACGCCAACAAACCTCCGCCAAGGACCCATGCACACCCACAGGCACCACCCACACTTTCAAATACAGACACCTGATGAAAAAGAAAATACATTTAAAAAGAGAGCAAAATAAAAAGTAAAAAATGCACCGAAAAAAATGTAAAGGTTTAAAGAGAAGTTTTAGAATCATTTTATGAAGATAAACCGAAGCTTTGATAAAATATGATTTAAAAAGTGTTTATTTGGGGTTGAGTCCTTTCTGAAAGCTCTCCTACTGTTGTTGATTGATTCAGTTAGTGCCGGTGATTACCACAGAGGACCCTACGTTTCAGGGCTATTGTTGTCATTAATCCACACATGTTGTATTGATTAATGTATTATTATATATTCATTATTTTGTTTTACTTTGACCAATTCAGATAAAGCACCATCTCCGACAATGTCAAACAAAAATATAGTGCTTATTTCTCCTTGATCATTCTGAATGAGTTGTCTTGGATAAGAATAAAGCAAACATTTTTATTAAATTGCTGTGTCAGTGTGTTGGTTGTATTGGGTGAAAATATACATGTATTATATGTTATGGTTTCCTGATTATAGAAGAGCCATTGTTTGATATGGGGGGAGGGGGGTCACCCCTATTTAATCATCCAATGACTGAGTGTATATGGTTTATTTTCTGTCGTTTTCTAAAAATATGCTATGACCAATTTGTATACCTTTATTTAACTAGGCAAGTCAATTAAGAACAAATTCTTATTTACAATCACGGCCTACCCCAGACGATGAGGAGCCAATTGTGCACCGCACTATGGGACTCCCAATCGCAGCCTGGATTTGAACCAGGGACTGCAGTGAAGCCTCTATACACTGAGATGCAGTGCCTTAGACCGCTGCACCACTCGGGAGCCCACATGGAAACGAGCTCACAGCCAAAGATTTTCTAGTGTATTTCCCGACAGAGTGCATGACATGGTTAAATCCTGATCGCAGACCAGTGAAAGTGACTGAACCATAGACGGATTAGTTTGATCACCGATCCAGGAACGGTGCGTCTCACTCTCGATACCAATTTCAGCGGGAGAAGCGTGAAACCCTGAAAATGCAGGTATTAGTTGTGGCATTAGGCTATAAGAGCATACATTTTTTCACAATTGCTTTGCACTTTAACCCAATACAAACGTTGGCAGTTAGGTTTTGGATAGTTGGAAATATGTTGAAAGAAAGGTTCCTGGATGAGTGCTTGAGGTCGAGGCGTCATTTAGAATAGTCTGTTTCAGTGCACTTTAAGAAACAGACTACCGAACCAGCACGATTTATGTTGCCTTTGATGGCGTTCACAGAGATGGCCTCCCAATTATTTATTGCGTTCTGTACTGTAAACGCAATGCATTTAGGACAAAAACGGTTACATTGTGTCAAGCGCTGTCACTCATTTTTTTTTAAATTCTTAATCTGCCCTTATTTGGTAGTGTGAGTGAACGGTGTCAGTTTGTACCTACTGTGTATTGTAGCGCCTATCCTCATGTAATTTTTCATTATAAACTGGGTAGATCGAGCCAGAATGCTTATTGGCTGAAAGCCGTGGTATAATTTAAGCAATAACGATAATTTTTGTCTTTAAAACTGGGTGTTGTGAAATAAAACATACCACTGGGTGAAATAATTAGAAACATGGTCTAATTAAGCAATACGGCACCTCTGGGGTTTGTGATATATGGCCAATATACCACAGCTAAGGGCTGTGTCCAGGCACTCTGCGTTGTGTCGCGCATAAGAACAGCCCTTAGCCGTGGTATATTGGCTATATACCACACCCCCTCGGACCTTATTGCTTAAATAGACCATGTTTCTCATTATTTCACCCAGTTCTATGTTTTATTTCCCAACACCCAGTTTTAAAGACAAAAATTCCATACCTGCAGCTTAATTAAAACCTGTATCCACATACATTTAGCAGTGGCTTTATTGTAAAATACCATATAGTGTACAGGTCATAAGTACATCTCACTAAATTCCATGTTATTTGGAAAAGTATAGGCCAACAATTTAACAGTGCTTGTTTAAACATCTAATGTGTAGCTACGTATCAGCAGACATTAACCCACTAACAATTTACTGGAAGAATCAGCTCTTGCTATGTTTGTCACTAAGGAAGAGTGTTATTTAACACTTTGATGAGATAATGAGTTTGTGGTTGAGCTGCTGTCATAACTCATGTATTTCCTGTTGTTTTATGTCTACAGTAGTATGTTCAGTGTCATGTCATTAGGCTATGACATACTCTTTCCTCTCTGCCTGCCCGTCACTAGTCCTCTTTGCTGGCAGAACTTGGCACCAGGTAAGATGCTGGCCATTGCTAGGGCATGCTGTTTCTTTTGACATTTTCTTGGTTATAGACCTAGTATACTACAAATATGTGTTTTAAGCATAGCTGCATACGTTTTTCCTTAGCCCACGTCTATAATATGTCATGCTCAGCAAATACACTGCATGTAAGGCAGTGTTCCCTAACACATTTTGGTCTATGCCCGAGCACCACACAGCTGATTCAAATAATCAAAGCTTGATGATTAGCTGATTATTTTAATCAGCTGTGTTTGGGAAACGCTGATTTAAGGGATGGTGGGGCTCCTGTTCACAGCTACCCAGTTTTGCAGCCTGGTCTCATAGACAAGACGTAACATAGTGACGTAACAGAAATCCGGGATGCTCAAATTAGTATGATATGTTACATTTGGTATGGTTTCATAAGACAGAAGGTTACTTACCACAAAAACGAAAGGAAAGTGGGCGTATAATGCGAACGTCTAGCAACCCAAAGGTTGCGTATTCAAATCTAATCATGGACAACTTTAGCATTCGAGCTAATTAGCAACTTTTCAACTACTTACTACAAGTCATGAGTTTGTCTGAAAGAGCGATTTGCAAAGTTGTAAAGGATGTTGCTCTGATAAATGATAAAACTCGTAGAAAATGTGCAATATCATTCTAGCAGCGTTTCTAACAATGCTATTGAGATACTGGAAATATAATAGCATTCATTGAGGAGTAGACTACATTATGAGCTTTCTATAATGATAATATTATTCACATCATCTTGTATTTTAGCTGATGTTCTGTACCATGAAATGACCACAAACTGAATGAACATATAAAGATGAAACATATTTTCTTACTTTTACTTGAGTTTATCTGCATTGTTGTTTTCGCAGTAATGTTTTTAAACCAAGTTGGTTTTAGCCATACAACACGACTCGCAGATCATTTTTAGAGTCATAAACTGACAAGCTGGCAGCCACAGGTCTTGATGAATCAGATATTCTCAACTAGTCCAGTCAGCTTCTCTCTTCCAATCACCAGGGTGAGGAGAGGAAACATGCTTTCCTCAGTGGTCAATTAGAATGGTAATGAGGCAACACACCCCATTTTCTGTGGAGAACGTTATGTACATTACAGCAAAATGTATCTAAAAAATGAGTGGGTTAGGTGTGATTCCACCTATTATCAAGAAACACAGTGGAGCAATGGCTTCCCCATTTCTGTCCGAGAGAGATGGTATGCGTATGTAACAGTATAGCTTCCGTCCCTCTCTTCGCCTTGAACCAGGGACAACTGCCTCCCGCAAAGCATCGTTACCCATCGCGCCACAAAAGCCACGGCCCTTGCAGAGCAAGGGGAACAACTACTTCAAGGGCTCAGAGCGAGTGACGTCACCGATTGAAACGCTATTAGCGCGCACCCCGCTAACTAGCTAGCCATTTCACATCGGTTACACGTATACTGGTGTTATAGACACGCTGGTGTGTATGTGGTGTGTAGCTCTACTGTAGGTGCAGTGAAACAGGGTGTCCTTTGACCCTCAGTGTCATAGACGAGGCAAGCACAGGTCACAGGGGAGGGAAGGGATGAAGAAAGCGAGATTAAAAATCTCTACTTTTATCCTGGCTGATGTGGGTTTTATTTCACCCAGCGATGAGCCCGTGGATTGTCAGTAAAGACCAAGATCAGTGCAAGAATAGACTGCCTGAGTTCTGCTGAGGTTGTGTCTATGATCTATGATGCCAATCAACTGTTAGAGGTCATATTGGGTGTCTATCAAATAAATGCTGTGTCATAAGTAACTGTACTTTGTGACACACCGGGGGTATTTAGTAGTTCCCAGTGCAGTCGTCTAATGACGTAACCAGGTGCATGAAGATGGATCCCTTTCCTCTGTGTGTTCTGACCCTGGCTGTTCCCTGTGTCTGGGGGGTCACAGGTGTGTCGGGGGGAGGGGGGGTGGGCGATCCCTCTGCACCAGCGCCCAGACCTGTTGGAGCCCTGTGCTGGCTTGGTGAACAGCAAGTGTCAGCGGAGCAGCAGTGCCCGGGTCAACGCCCTCCAGAAGTCTTGCCAGGAGTTCCCTGTGGCCCTGGTGCTGCTGCAGGGCTCTGGGAACAGGGACGGTGGGGACAAGGAGAGCCTTCTGGGGCACGTCCGGCTGTCCCGCCTGGTGTTCCGCCCCGGGAGCCTCTTTGTGGAGTCAGTGATGGTCTCCAAGGTCCAGAGGGGGAAGGGCTATGGCCGTACGCTGATGCAGGAGACAGAGCGTTACGCTAAGACCCGAGGGTTCAAGAGGCTGTGTCTGACCACCCATGACAAGCAGCACTTCAACGCCTACCTGGGCTATGTGCTGTCCACACCGGTGCAGAACGCTGGGGTCATGGGTACCTTCATGCCCATGGATGTGCAGGAGAGGTTCTCCAGGCCCCCAGGGACAGACAACACCCAGGGTGAAGTCCAGGGAGGCCCACCACTACCCCAGCTCCCTCCATCCTCTGTAAGGCCTCCGCCTCCTCCTCCCCACCTACTGTTCCCCCTCTTCCTCCTCTTTCTAGTCTTCCTACTCTATCAGCTCATCCTCCCTTTATACCCCCTCCTCCACCTCCTCCCTATTGTCTACCTCCTCCACCTCCTCCTTCTCAGTGTCTGACCCGGATGGTGGTTCAGACCCTTGAGGAGACACCCTACAGAGAAGTCTAAAGGAGTTCCTATCTTCTGGACGCACAAGGACATCTGAGTTTGAGGGCCTGGCTGACCACAGGCCATTCACCCATGTCACTCAACCTCACACACACATGCTCAGGACAGAGGTTAAAGTTCATGGGGGAAAGGTCAGTCCCTCTGGGCTATTTAGTAGCACATCCTGTAGGGTTTGAGAGACTGAGACGGAAGGATATTTTATGGGTCTGGCTGGCTCTCTGGTGAACTGTGTAGTCCCTAAGACCTAACAGAGATATTCTTGCTGCTGTAGACTGAGAAAATACTTGACCAAAGTTCCAAAGTAGTTTCTCTTCTTGTCGTGAAAGAGAAAACGTATGAATTTAATGGTTAACTAAATAATTATCACTGGAGCTATGTTTTGGGCCTCATGTTTCAATCGTTTTGGTGTTGAAATACAGAACTGTGTATTTAAGTGTCTTGTTACATGTTTTCTATTGGTCACCGTTTAAGATTGCTACTTGCTAGTGATCAGCTGATGCCACCCTCCTGGTCAGGCATAGGCTCCCCTGGAAGCCCCGAGGGGGGGGGCGAACCAATACCCCACTGCCACCCATGTACTGTCCTATGCCAAACTGGCATTCGTCCACACCCTCCACTTACTCAACAAGGTAAAGTATAACATTACTGTGTTTTTACAGTTATAATCACTTCTGAAAAACCCACTACCACTGATTGTAACGAACATCGTTGGAAGAATGGTCGGACCAAGGCGCAGCGTGGTTTGGGTTCATCATCTTTTATTAAGGTGAACCAGCAACAAAACAGAAAACCAACGAAACATACAGCTTCGTAGGGCTAAAAAGCAACAATACAAAAATCAAGATCCCACAAATAACAGGTGGGAAAAGGCTGCCTAAATATGATCCCCAATCAGAGACAACGATAGACAGCTGCCTCTGATTGGGAACCATACCCGGCCAACATAGAAATATAAAAACTAGAGTACCCACCCTAGTCACACCCCGACCTAACCAAAATAGAGAATAAAAAGGCTCTCTAAGGTCAGGGCGTGACACTGATGCTCTTATGTTATGAATATTATACCGTCTTTGATATAATATCTGGCAGAATGTACTATTCTCATGGATGATATGAACCTACGTTAATCTGGGCATGTTGACAGTGACATATGGGCACACCTGGCAGAAGATGCCAGGAAAGATATTCTGTCCATTTCAGTGTGTATGCATTTTTGTGTGTGTGTGTGTGTGAGAGAGAGTATGTGTGTGTGTATGTCAGTGGAGACTGCTGAGGGGAGAACAGCTCATAGAAATGGCCAGAAGAGAGCAAATGAAATGGCATCAAACACCTGGAAACCCTGTGTTTGATACCATTCCACGGATTCCACTCCAGTCATTACCACGAGCCTGTTCTCCCCAATTAAGGTGCCACCAACCTCCTGTGGTGTGTGTGTGTGTGTGTGTGTGTGTGTGTGTGTGTGTGTGTGTGTGTGTGTGTGTGTGTGTGTGTGTGTGTGTGTGTGTGTGCGCGTGCGTGCAGACGGACCTGGAGCACACACTGGGAGAGAGTGCAGCACTGGGGAAAGCAGGAGCAGTGCTGTGGGGGGAGCTGAGGTTCGCTAAGTCAAAGATCAGATCCTAGAGACCTCAGTCTGTGCATGTACATACACTATAATGTACATTTATTGTACGCATACATACCTCTACAGCCATTATTACCTTGACTGTGTATGCAGTTCAGTTTCTATTAGATTATCTTTTTGTATTTGTGAATGAATCTCTCTCTCCCTCTCGGCAGTGTCAGTGTGTGATACTGAGGGACTACATTCATTCTGAACTGGGAGAGTACATCAGCACCCTGAAGAGAGGGGTGCAGCGAAGAGCGATGCCATGGCAACGATTGTTGTGCCAGACAGGACCCATACTCTGACCACATGATCCTCCTTTCTGACCCCTTCTCCAACTTCCTGACCTTCCATGACCTCAGTCGCCTTCTCACTAACTTCCTGTTCCAGTGCTATCAGGACTGGGCGGGTGAGGAGTGTCAGGAAAGGATAGCCTCGATCACCAATATATAATAATACCTCTTTTGTTTATTTAGTTGGTGTACGGTGGCATCATTGCAATTCCACCAAGTGTATCAAATTGAGAACAGTGGCATTCGCCATGCTAAGGCACTTCCTCGGCTTATTCATTAAATACAATTCCGTTCCACTCGTGACATGCTGAAGTTGTGATAGTCAGACAGAATTTCCCAAATTGGCACAGTGTTTCAGGTAACAAAATGGGTGTGACATTACATCGTGCATTTCCTGTCAAATGCATAAATGCAAAAGAATACCACTTCTAGAAGTTAGATCACATGGGCATCTCCAACCTGGACCATGTCTGTATCCCAGTGCAGATGTGTGAGTACATTCATTGTCAGTTCAAGAGTGCGGTTCCTATATACGCTATAAAGTGTTCAGTACCCTGCCATTCATACTGTATGAGTATCTTCTTTGTGTTATATGTCTACCAAATCAACCAACGTATAAATATCCAGTATAAGGAAACATTCTCGGTGGGTTTTATAACACCTGGGCTCTGCTCATATGGGGGTCGGGGCTAAGGGTTGTTTCTGGATGGGCCCAAGGTCCAATACCATGTGCAGGGAAGGGATTTGACTTGATGTTGGTGGAACAGTCTCATTGTCCCTCGGGGGCCAGTGGGTTAAGGGTGTTCCTTTCAGTGACCTCTGCTCCTCAGAGTCCTCCCGTGATGGCTGAGAGGTTATGGCGCAGCGCCTGCAGCTCCTGGATGAGTTGGGAGATCTCTAGGGCTGCAGCCTGTCTCTCCCTCACTGCCTTAGTCAGGGACCGGAGAGTGCTGCCCTGCTGCACTGGGGGGGGGGGGCGCAGAAACACAGTCACACAAAGGGACACCAAGGCAAAACATGCAGGCACCGTTGGATTGAGAAAGAGCAAAGGAATAGCTTTACCTAAGAAATAGAAGATTAGAAGTAGCATCAATAGCATCAGCGCTATCGTGGTGTATCGAAACCAGGTGGGCGTCAACAGGTCTCGGAACGTCCTCTGCCATCGACTTGTCATTGGATGCCCCGTCTGACTGTCCCTGAGATGGAGGTTCCCATTGGTGGAGGGGGCAGGAGGAAGAGGAGGTCGTCTGCTGCCTGAAGAGACCGTAGAGACAGTGGAGATTACAGCGACTGTAACCAATGGGGAGCGATGAGCAGCACATTTCAGTGGTGCCTTTGGATGCAAGTCTATAGCTGTATGATACAGCACGGCAATGTGTAGTACCTTTGTGGTTGTATTCTGGGTGGGTTCGGTGTAGGTCGTTGATGGACTCCACGGAATGTAGCTCGATCTCAGTTAGGTCCCGGTCACTGATCCGGGTAAAGAATACTGGAGTGGTAGGGGATGATACTGAAGTGATAGGGGATGGAGGGGGTTTTGCCATTTCCCCTTGAGGGAAGGAGGGAGAGAGAGAGAGAAGAGGGCGACAAAATTGAACCCACTTGGCCTGTCATGGACACCAGGTTTCTAAATGTTATTGCTGTAAATCTATATAAAACTGTTATCTGAAACGTGGAATTTGGACTCAGGGCTAAGACCAGTGGAGAGTTGATTGAGAACAGGCCCTTTGTCCGACTGTGATTTTTTCCACATGTCAAGCCAGAATAAGAAGCCATTTTAGCCATGCAGCCTAGTTGATATCAGAACAAATGTACTGTACAGCAATGCTATAAGCACACTAAGCTGCTACATATTGGCATGATGGCATTGATAGGCAGGCACTATTATTTTGATGATGTAAGGGACACATTAAATACTTTCACACACAAAAACACATGCATGATTCATCAAACCAAGCATATCTACCCCTTTTTCTATTCTGGTATCCGGGCTTTACCCAAACACTTTCGGGACACAACGTCCACACAATCAATCGAGTGTCCAGCTAGTGCCATCCACCAAAATCAGCCACGATGCGTTCTTCCCTCTCTCTGTTCTTACCTTCTGTTAAGATGAAACAGGAGAAAGATACTGAATTCACGTGTCTCCACAAGAACAGAAAGCTGCTTTCAATAAGTTCCCAATACGCGTCGACGACGAATGATGGAAAAGGTGAGGTGAATGCAGGACCATGATACACACAAACAGAATAATCATCCACAACTGTATTAGCCTTCTGAATAGAGTCCAGGTTGAAATACTGCCTCGTCACACAGAAGTGAGTCCAGTCCCAGTGTTTTGTGTCTGTGTCTTGTGACCCCGAACCCTGCCCTGTTCCCTGCTGCTAGCCCCTACCCTAACAGCTTCGACCCTAAAATAGAAGCTGGAACTAAGGTGGTATTAATAGCTGCTACTGGACCGTTGGATCATTCAATTATCCATCAGTGGCAGAGGAAACACAGCAAGCAACAGAACCCAGAGCAAAGTGAAAGGTCCCCGAATACACTGCTTTTTAGTGTGTTAATATGTTATGAATATGCGATTCAACAAGCGATCCAATGACAGTGTAAAGTTAACAGTTTATCTATTCAATGTGAGACGCATCAGGCTATATTGAAGTGGATGAGGAGGCACAATACAGTGTAACACATTGATACTGCTTGAGAGGTAGGCTACTGTACCATCACCCCAGGTCCAGAAATGATACAGTGTTGAGCAAGTTTTCTGCAATTCTACACATTTTGCAATGGGGCGGAGATTTTATAACTCATTTCATGCAATTCCACTCCTTTTGCCATGGGGTGGAAAGAAATGTTTGCCGTTTTTAATGTGGTAGCTGAGTGAGACTGACAAACAAAATCAATGGGAGCCTCTCTGCTGGCTGCTAGAGTAATGTACCAATCACTTTTTTTTGTTGCTGACATATGGCTAATTGCCTGACTATCAGTCACTGACATAACAAGAGAAAAACTGTTGATGTGGAACCAAAATTGGAAATTCCCCTCGGCCACTAGTTGCATATCCCTGGACCTTATGCAAGACTTCAGCGTAGGTCTACTATCTGTGCCATGAAAGTCCAGGCCTCCTGACAGAGATTGTTGTGTTTTGAATGTGTGCTGACAGTGGGCCTATTCACTTTTTCAAAAATAGGCAAAGACAGTAAGACAGAGCTTGTGTGAAAATGTTGTTATAACATAATCATTACTATACAATCATAAATTATTACAATATGCATACTATTTATGTATAGAAAGAAAGAAAGAAAAATGTAGAAACCATTCATTTACTATCTTTCTTTGTTCATGACGGCAACATTTTAGTGTTGATACACAATCCCCGCCTGTGTAGTGTTTTTCTCCAAATGTTTGAAGAATGTGTAATTTAATCAACTACATTTCCCAAAATGCATTGCTCCGACCATGGTTGCTGTTTGCCGAGAAAGCAGAATTCTGAGTACGGAGTCGAGAGTTGGCGACGGCGAGGTGTTTATATAACGTGATTTCGTCTGCAAGGAAGATACGATGTGGGCTCGGGTGCTGTCTGGCGGCCGCGGGTTTGGATTCGGCTTCCGAGTCCGGAGGGAGTGTCTACAGAGCGCTGGACTCGGATGAGCGGCGAGGCAGGAGAGGCATGCTTCAAATTCAGAGGTACTGTTCCATCAACCTGCAGGGCAAATGTATGCAGCTCACTAAAAGCCACCCAAAATGTAACAATTCTAAAGGATTTGTATATGCAGTTGGCCTTGTGCTTGGAAATATTGAATATTCATTTGAACCTTCTTTTGGATTATTTTTTCATATACAGTTGAAGTCGGATGTTTACATAACCCTTAGCCAAATACATTTAAACTCAGTTTTTCACAATTCCTAACATTTAATCCTAGTAAACATTCCCTGTTTTAGGTCAGTTAGGTTCACCACTTTATTTTAAGAATGTGAAATGTCAGAATAACAGTAGAGAGTGATTTATTTCAACTTTTATTTATTTCATCACATTCCCCATGGGTCAGAAGTTTACATACATACAATTAACAATTAGTATTTGTTAGCATTTCCTTTAAATTGTTTAACTTGGGTCAAACGTTTTGAGTAGCCTTCCACAAGTTTCCCACAATAAGTTGGGTGAATTTTGGCCCATTCCTTTTGACAGAGCTGGTGTAACTGAATCAGGTTTGTAGGCCTCCTTGCTCGTCCACGCTTTTACAGTTCTGCCCACACATTTTCTATAGGATTGAGGTCAGGGCTTTGTGATGCCCACTCCAATACCTTGACTTTGCTGTCCTTAAGCCATTTTTCCACAACTTTGGAAGTATACTTGTGGTCACTGTCCATTTGGAAGACCCGTTTGCGACCAAGCTTTAACTTCCTGACTGTTGTCTTGAGATGTTGCTTCAATATATCCACATAATTTTCTTTCCTCATGATGCCATCTATTTTGTGAAGTGCACCAGTCCCTCCTGCAGCAAAGCACCCCACAACATGATGCTGCCACCCCCGTGCTTCACGGTTGGGATGGTGTTTTTCGGTTTGCAAGCCTTCCCCTTTTTCCTCCAAACATAACAATGGTCATTATGGCCAAACAGTTCTATTTTTGTTACATCAGACCAGAGGACATTTCTCCAAAAAAGTACGATCTTTGTCCACATGTGCAGTTGCAAACCGTAGTCTGGCTTTTTAATGGTGGTTTTGGAGCAGTGGCTTCTTCCTTGCTGAGCGGCCTTTCAGGTTATGTCGATATAGGGCTCGTTTTACTGTGGATATAGATACTTTTGTACCTGTTTCCTCCAGCATCTTCACAAGGTCATTTGCTGTTGTTTTGGGATTGATTTGCACTTTTCACACCAAAGTACATTCATCTCTAGGAGACAGAACGCGTCTTTTTCCTGAGCGGTATGACGGCTGAGTGGTCCCATGGTGTTTATACTTGCGTACTGTTGTTTGTACAGATGAATGTGGTACCTTCAGGTGTTTGGAAATTGCTCCCAAGGATGAACCAGACTTGTGGTCTACAATTTTTTTTCTGAGGTCTTGGCTGATTTATTTTGATTTTCCCATGATGTCAAGCAAAGATCCACTGAGTTTGAAGGTAGACCTTGCAATACATCCACAGGTACACCTCCAATTGTCAATTAGCTTATCAGAAGCTTTTCCAAGCTGTTTAAAGGCACAGTCAACTTAGTGTATGTAAACTTCTGACTCACTGGAATTGTGATACAGTGAATTATAAGTGAAATAATCTGTCTGAACAATTGTTGGAAAAATGACTTGTGTCATGCACAAAGTAGATATCCTACCCGACTTGCCAAAACTATAGTTTTTGACTTCAACTGACTTCAACTGTATAAGATTTCAATATATTTTGTTATCAAACCTCTTATTTGTGACACACTTGGTCATGCAAGTCAAATCTACATCTGTCCCAGCTGAATGCCCCTGAGCCTGCACAGATGCCCTCACTTGACTGGCTGCTGCAGATGAGGATTTTATTAAAAGCATGAGAGTAGTGGCTTCTGTATGGGGATTATTGATAGCCCTGCCTCAGAACACTTATCTCTAGAACTAATCTATTTGAATGAACAATCCATTCCATTCATAGTCCCGATTCTCAGTTCTACTGAGATTTCATTTCATCATTTAGGCTGCTGGAGCTTTACTGTCAAATGTTAATAGAATGTAATGTCTTTCTCCAAGGCAACAGTAGCCCACTGCAAGTCAGGGTCCTTCACTGAAATCTTCCTTGGATTAATAGTATCCCTGTGAAAAAGTTAGGGGTTGAGTACTAGTTTTAAGTTTTAAGAGTGGCATGTTGTGTTTTGTTAAGGCCTTGTTTACACCTCTCACTGCTATTTACCATTGTAAAGAATGTATGTAGGACTGTTGTTCACTCTTTACAGTAAATGAATAAGAATAGGTTGGTCGGCATCCTGAACACTGAGCACATCGTACCTATCAAGCAGTAGATGTTAGCAGTGTTCGTTTAGACATTTACAAAATAGCCTCCAATACCCTACTCAACAAGCTGGATGCAGTCTATCACAGTGCCATCCGTTTTGTCACCAAAGCCCCATATACTACCCACCACTGCGACCTGTACGCTCTCGTTGGCTGGCCTTCACTTCATAATCGTCGCCAAACACATTGGCTCCAGGTCATCTACAAGACCCTGCTAGGTAAAGTCCCCCCTTATCTCCGCTCACTGGTCACCATAGCAGCACCCACCTGTAGCACGCGCTCCAGCAGGTATATCTCTCTGGTCACCCTTAAAGCCAACTCCTCCTTTGGTTGTCTCTCCTTCCAGTTCTCAGCTGCCAATGACTGGAACGAACTACAAAAATCTCTGAAACTGGAAACACTTATCTCCCTCACTAGCTTTAAGCACCAGCTGTCAGAGCAGCTCACAGATCACTGCACCTGTACATAGCCCATCTATAATTTAGCCCAAACTACTACCTCTTCCCCTACTGTATTTATTTATTTTATTTATTTTGCTCCTTTGCACCATATTATTTATATTTTAACTTTGAACTTTCTTCAAACTACAAATCTACCATTCCAGTGTTTTTCTTGCTATACTTTATTTACTTCGCCACCATGGCATCTTTTTGCCTTTACCTCCCTTATCTCACATCATTTGCTCACATTGTATATAGTCTTATTTTTTTCTACTGCATCATTGATTGTATGTTGTTTTACTCCATGTGTAACTCTGTGTTGTTGTATGTTGTCGAACTGCTTTGCTTTATCTTGGCCATATCGCAATTGTAAATGAGAACTTGTTCTCAACTTGCCTACCTGGTTAAATAAAGGTGAAATAAAATAAAATAAAAAGACTGCAGAGAGTGAGGGAGGTGACTTGGATTTGTTTCGCAAAAGACCTGTAAGCAAGCACTGCTCGCTGCCCAGTGATAAGAGCAAACAGTGGCTTCCCTGTAGCTCAGTTGGTAGAGCATGGTGTTTGCAACACCAGGGTTGTGGGTTCGATTCCCACGGGGGGCCAGCACAGAAAAAAAATGTATGAAATGTATGCATTCACTACTCTAAGTTGCTCTGGATAAGGGCGTCTGCTAAATGACAAAAAATGTAATAACGAGTGTTTTCTTTCTGAGCCTCTATGAGGAAGACTGTTTGACTTCCATCTGGACCCGGGGAGGTAAGATGGTGGAGTTTGCTGGCTGGAGCATGCCTGTCCAGTACAAAGACAGCCCCATCAACTCCCATATGCACACTCGCCAGCACTGCTCCATCTTCGACGTCTAGCCACATGTTACAGGTGAGAGGGATTTCACTATGCAGATTTGGGAACTGTCAGATATCCGGTGGTTATTGTATTGGCTATAGCATCCATTTTTGTGTCTCTCTATCAGAGCAAAGTCCATGGGAGAGACAGAGGGAAATTCATGGAGTCTATGATTGTTGGAGACGTAGCAGAGCTGAAGGACAACCAGGTGAGAAAAATGTCTGAAAGCAAAGGCACGCATGTGCATGCATGCCCACACACAGACGCAGGCACACATAACACACACTCTCCTCCCACTTTTTTTTTATCTCCAGGGCACGCTCACCCTCTTCACCAATGACAAGGGAGGAATTAATGATGATCTCACCGTCACCAAGACAGACCAAGGCTGCCTCTACGTGGTGTCCAACGCTGGCTGTGCAGACAAGGACTCCGCCAACATGAAGGTCAGTAGTCTGCAAACATCCAAGTTTTGGATGGATTTGTAATGCTTTGATAATATGTCATGTCTGTATGTGTTTCATTTATCTGATACTTTCTGTGCTTGCTGTAGGCTAGACTGGCAGAGTTTAAAGCTGCTGACCATGGTGTGGATCTGGAGTTTCTGGGGGAATGTTTGATTGCTGTTCAAGGGAAGTTCTCTTATGGCAACAGTTCTACTCAATATGTTTATATCGGAAGGTTCCACAACGTTGTGCCCTCCTGAACATGGCCCTGTGTTAAAGTAGTGTTTGACCTGAGTCGTATTCATTAGGCACCAAATGGAAGAAAACAGACTGAAACAGGGAGCAAGTAACTGAACTTGTCCAATAAGAAACACTTGTTTTCCATTTGAAAAACATTTTGCTACGGTGTGCACTAATGAATACAACCCTGTACATGTCCTCCTCAGGTCCCTCCATGGCCCAGGTGCTCCAGTCGGGTCTGACAGATGACCTCAGCAAGCTGACCATCATGACCAGCACCTTGGCCACAGTGTTTGGGATCCAGGGCTGCAGGCTGACCCGCTGTGGCTACACCAGAGAGGATGGAGTGGAGGTGCCTCTTTCACTCTTTCTTAGTACTTCAGTAGAGGTGGATGTTCTTGTGTGCATTTCCTTCAAGTATCCTTTGTCTGAAAGCAGTAGGCCTTTGTAAACAAGAATGTGTTTATTTCCCTGTGACATTAGACATTTCCTCCTCCTCCTGCTCAGATCTCAGTGCCTAAGTCTGGCGTGGTGGCCCTGACTGAGCACCTGTTGGCCAACAGTGAGGTCAAGCTGGCCGGACTGGGGGCGCGAGACAGTCTGAGGCAGGCCTCTGTCTCTATGGCAACGACATCGATGAGACTACTACCCCTGTGGAGGCAACCCTGTTGTGGACTATAGGTGACTCCTCAAAATTATACACTCCCCTATAGAGCATATTAGTGTGTGTGTGTGTGTGTGTGTGTGTGTGTGTGTGTGTGTGTGTGTGTGTGTGTGTGTGCATCAGTGTTTGTGTTGGTGTATGTCTGCGTTTGTGTCTCTGTTTGTGCTACTTGGGTTGTTTGATGGACTTGCAGGAAAGCGGCGGCGTCAGGCGAAGGATTTCCCCGGTGCGGAGATCATTCTCCCCCAGATAAAGGCGAAGACAGCGAGGAAGCGTGTGGGCCTGGTGTCCTCGGGACCCCCTGTCAGACAGCACACCCCCATCCTCAGCCCAGAGGGAAAGGTCATAGGTCAGTTAGAGGATCTCTACTAGCTACGACAAAATACAAGAACAATCTATGTATTTTCACTGTGGTGAGGTTTGAATAATCATATGTAAAAATGTTATCATACCTACTTAGGATCAGGATGCTTTCAGTAGGCCTACACTGTAGTGTTATTTAGGCCCAACTGGCCCGCTGAAATGCAGCTGTGTGTGGACTGCTTTTGATATTAGATTCAACTTTCATTTCATCAGTTTTTTTTTTCTTCAGGTGAGGTCACCAGTGGTTGCCCCTCCCCCTGCCTGAAGCAGAACATCGCCATGGGTTACGTGGATGCGCCATACGCCAAGAATGGAACTCCCATTCAGGTGGAGGTGAGGAAGAAGTGAGTGCAGGCGGTGGTCAACCAGATGCCCTTTATGCTTACAAACTACTACTCTGGCTAGTAGATCTGTCTCTCAATGGACACCCAGCTTATGCAATCAGCCTGCGTGCCAGTGGACAGTAACCTGACTAGACAGACCTTCTCCCACTGACCACCAGAGATCAGTCTATCTGTCTATCAGAGCAATGCTGCCCCCTTGTGTTTACCTCGAGCAGTGACACTCAAACCTGAAGGACTGCAAGGCTTCTTTAGCAACAGAGAGAACGGGTTGTGAGTGTGTGTGTTGCCTTGCCTGCAGCCACACTCAACACAACTATAAACACAGCTGAACCCTTGATGATGAGGCTTTTCACTCCTGTTATCTGAAGCGTGTTAATGGTCCTCAGACCACTGTGAGTTGTATGAATGAGCCATACGGTTGAAAGGACAGGAAAGGGAAATCGCTGACTCGCTGACTGGTCCTCAAAAGCAGCATAACGTGCTATGTAAACCAAGAGACAAAGCAGGATGTCGCTTGAACAGGACTAGTGTGCAAAACTTTTTTTCTCCTTTCTAATACTAATTAGATGTTGAATTTAAACGAGCATTTTCCAGGCTTAGTGACCCAATGACGTGTGTGTTACATAAATGTTCACTAATTACTAACTTAATACTATATATCAACAGGACCAAACTCTCCATATGATTCCAAATTGTGATATTATATGTCATTAGGCTTGTACAATGATCTTAGTTGTTACAGTCCCAACAAACTGAAACTTTACAATACATGGTGTATAGTGGAGGGTAAACGCAAGTAAACGCAGCTCAGCCGCTTCTTTTTCCTTCAACAAATGGCCCACCTTTTATGGAAAAATTCATTGAAAGTATAGAGACCTTTACTTTTTTCACAGGGACCGGCGATCGGTTTACACACCTATGATTATTCACCACTACATCACTGATGATATGCAGTAACATGGCCAGAAATCTTACAAGAAAGCTTAAGAAACTAGAAGTGGGACTATTGTAAAGTAACTTCGAGGTGTTTGTGGTCTTGCATCTCCACTGTACTACTGAAATATTGTCTCATTGTTTTGGGATTGACGTGTGAATGCCTTCATTTGTACAGCTAGGTAATTATGTCGTTTTTGTATCTAGCACCCTTATATTTTCCTTGTAATATAGGGTGTAATTCACAATATAATACGCCTTTCCCTTTGTTGTGAAATGCCTTAACTTTGTAGAAATTGCTTTGCATTTTTGGAGGTCACTATTTTCATGTCATCATATGACTCCACTAGATCGAAGTTAAATATTATCTTTCGCTGATCTCATTTGCTAAAATGTGCTCATTAACTGCGAGTACGATTGCCATATTTGTATGGACTATATTCACTGTTTATTCATGCATTCGTCCATGGAGATTGATTCATGCACTGTGTTTTTGTCCTTTTAACTGAGATTGGGTTGTTTATAAATTATTCTATAAATAATTAAACACGATAAAAGGCACAAAATAAACCAATAAATGAGTTTCAAACCGCTAGTGTTATTTACATTCCTCAGACAGACAATCCAAACGGCTTTATTAAATGTATGGGATTGTGGGCACTGTAGCTTGAAGATGAATTCATGCTTTGGGTACTTGAGGGAGAATCATCATATGACTACAATACCCAGCCTCGCCTACAATATCTAAAAAGAGGTGGAGCATGTCCGGTCTGGAAAGCGGTTACTGAGGAGAAGATGGTGGAATTTGAAACAGTAATGTGCTCGATACTCTGTCCCAAACACTTAGAAAATATTTTTCAATCTCAACCTGGCATTAGATATCGGCTACCCGGAGACAATCACAGATAATATATTCTGAAACATTGAAGAAAACGACATTCATCGAGTTGTACAGCTAACTCAATGATATTGTCTGCCGTGGTGGCTGAAACGTGGTGCCACTGAAAACACGACGTGGGGGTTATTGTTAGTTTGGCTAGCCAAGTTTTGGAAATCTGGTGTCATCGCACAAACTAAGAACTTGAATATCCTCTGGGATTGTGTTCAAAAGACTGACACCGGTGGTGCCCTGCTGACAATTGGAGGTGAAGAAACCTGACTGGCGACATGCCAAGGATTAAAAAAGGGAAACGTGGTTCGAACAAGTGTAAGCTAACTGCTAACCTTTTCTTTTTACCAGCACACGATCCTGTGTAGTAGAAGGGCTAATATCTTCTATACTGGACAGACTAAGATGGCATAGCTAAGTGTGCAACTGCCAGAATTGATCTGCATATGGAATAAATTTACTAGCTATTATAGTAACGTTACGTTCTTATTGAATGTCAATTTCTTTGATACTAACACATAACGGCTATAAGACATATCTGTATGCTATGCATTGTTATATTTTTGCATTCCTAGCTAGCCAATTTCTTGCCTTAGCAAACTTGAGTTTGTATAATTTACCACTTGATCATTCAAAGTGACATTACAACATAGTGTAACGTTAGTGGCAAGTCTGCTCTAAAGCGAGACAAGCATGAACGGTACAACGCTTGTCCCTGAGATTGTTTCTTAGCAGGGCTCGTGTCAGTCTCTGAAAATGTCTCAAAGTGAGGTCATTTGCCTGTGATGGACCAACACGACTCGAGCCTGGTCCTTTGACCGGCAATGCTGTCATATTTCACACGTTTAGATCGGAATCAGGGACATACAGTTACAATGCTTGTGTGTGCGCTTTTCGTTATGCCTATTTTGTGCCGACCACAGGTTTGCCAGAGCTTGTAGCTATGTACCTAGCAGGGCGTTCTGCTCGCCGCCCCTGGTCAATTGCGGTTTGATGTGGGTAGTGCACATCACATGCTGACGCAACACATCCCCGGTGGACTCGGCAGAGATTTCAATTGCGTACTCCTCACGTCCTCGTCTCCTTCTCAAAACCCATTGGAGGAGAAGATCGGAGGGGAGGGACCTCTGGCTTTCTCATCCAATGGGTTTTGAGAAGGATATGACGAGGGGGAGAAGAGGAGCATGTCATTGGGTTCTTCTCTGTGTCGGATTGCTGAAGCTGAAACTCAGTTTTGCCAGATGTACAGGTGGCCAAATGTCAGTAGTGTGGTGGAAACTTCCAAATTATGGATCATAAATGAACTTCTGCTCAACTAGAATGCATTAGCTAGCTAGCTATCTCCAAGTAAAATCCAGGGTTATCACAACCACAGACTAATCTCATAGTAGATATTACACTTACACACAACTGTCCATATGACAATACTAAAGATGGCAGAATTCATCTTGTTCCATTTATGAGAATTATCAAACTGTAGAAAATGTCCTGACGGGTTTACAGAGAAGACTGTCTGGGGGAAGCAAGAGATAAATTTCTGAAAGCAACATGAGGAAGTTCAGTCTCTGTCTAAAAGTCTCTTCCTTCACCCATGGCCAACTTGCTATCCATCCTCCCCTCCCCTCTCCACCTGAACCCCTTTTACAGGCTCTCTCCGACATGAGGTTCTACAATTGCAGCTGTCAGCCAAGGGCCCCCTGTCTTTCAAAGGTAACGCAGCAGAGCTCCAACCCCTGGCCTGCTTCAAACCTTACTCCTCATTTTGTCACCTGGACCCATTTTATGCCTATGGCCATCTGTCAACTATTCCTGTTTGACCATCACATCCCAATACTTCCCCACCCACTTAACTCCTCTTTACCATTAGACGTCATTGTCACTATTAATATGGTCTTGCATGGCCCATGACGTTACAGGTGTAGTAGCTACTTTCAACCATTCCTAACCATAGCTGTGTTCAAATACCCATACTAGCATAGTGTATACTACATACTTAATGGGTATATACTACATACTGTATACTATTAGTTCATTTTAGTATACCGTAAACCATCGGTATCATTTCAGTTGAGCGTACTAGCGCTTCACCTGTCTACCTGGAAGTTGATGCTGTTGCTATGCAACCTCTTGCTAGCTTGTCAGCATAACAAATGACTAGCTAGAGATCTTACGATTTCGGGTGTGTTCGTAAATTCAATCTGGGGTGCCAGAGCGCGCTCCGGGCGTTTTGTAAATCAAGAGCGTTGTCAGATTGTTCGTTTAGTAAATTCAGAGTGTTTCGCTCTCTGGCCGAGGAGTAGGGTTGATCCGAGCTTTCTGACCTCACAACGGCAGTCAAGCACCCAAGCTAACTTCCTAACGTTGGCTAGCTTGCTAGCTATTTCCAGACAAATGAGAGGAGAGAACTCACTCTGACCACTTTACTCGCCCTAGCAGAGCTGGTTAGACTGTTATCCACAGTGTTGGTGACCGTAACTGCTGCTGGCAACAATTTAATTACTCTTTCTTTTGCCAACATTTACTGACATATATTCAACGGGTGTTGAGCGTTCGTAAATTCATCCGTTATTCTGCACTCTGGCACACTCAGAAGAGAGTGCTCTGAAATTGGAGTAGATGGCCAGAATTAACAATGTCCATTGAGAACGCAAAACGGCTATACCACTTAGCTAAGAATGACTTGAATAATCAAGTCAATAAACGTTGGGTAGTTAGATAATAATTAATATGCCTGCCGGGCAAGTTCAAAGTATTAGTAGTCAAATAACTTTAGGTAACTAGCTAACGACATACCGGTACATATTACTGCAGTAATGCTATGTGGTTCATAAGGATAGCGTAGCTAACAAATTCAGCCAACAACATGTAACATAACTCATTTGAAAATTCATTACTTTATTACATTGCTCAACATTTTCTCAACGTTTGTCATAATTAGTTAAAGCAATGAATTTGTATCCATTCTCTCGTCGGACTTTGGCTGCCTAATTTCTGCCGATTTTCTTCAAATCTGAGAATTGTGAAGCCGTGTCCATTTGCTGAAGAAATGCATTATGGGCCCTAAAAGCACAGAAATAGTGCCCACTTGCTTGTATACTTCATATTTTGGCGAATTTAGAACGACATCCGGGAACTTTTGGCGTACTAACTATATCCGTACTATGACCAGTACTACATACTCAATTTATGTCACAAATAGTATGGCTAGTGTGGTTAGTATGAGTATTTGTACACAGCTCTTGTCTTCTGGGAGTTGACTGCCGTATGTTTTTCCCTGCCTCACATCACCTCAGCTGGTCTCATGTCCCAGGATTCCCAGCGTTCTCTCCCCCTCTGTCCTGCCAACGCTGTATCACCAGATGGATACTCCCAGCTCCACCCTCCCCTCTGCACCCCACCCCTCCCCTGATTGTGATGTTAGCTAACTCACTGACCTCACTCTTCTCATAGAGGCTTCATTCAGAATGCTGCATGGCACTCTCTCAAACCCATAGCATTACCATTCGTCAGCTTTCCTATCGCATACACCCCGTGTTGTTTTGATGCTCTATGGTTCAGGTTCTTTCCTCAGAGAAACCTGTTTGTAATTCCAGTCATGTTGTGATGTGCCAGAATCTGACTTCGTTTTTTAACCTTGAGCAGCTGGGAAATTGCTTATGAAAATCTGTGTTAAAGACCCAATTGGCCAAGACGACAGTATAGTCCCAAGTAAGGGGGGGGGGGGGGGCGTGGTGACGGCAATGAGGTCCCACCCTTTCCTCTCACTGGACGTATGGAGAGAAGAGAAGCCCTGCCACTCAAGCACCTCCCCTTGGAATGACTGAGGTGCAGTGCAGACAGTTGTGGAAACGTTGAGTGATCGCTATGGGCTGACACGTGCATGGTGGTTCGGAACACGGGGGGGGGGGGTCAAGGTTGCTCACCAGTAAGTCATGTGACTGATAAAGGCCCACTCAGGAACAGAGTGGTGAGATGAGGGACACTTATTGAATTAGATCAATGGCAGTCATTGTAGAATAGAAACTAAATTAATGGACATGTTTTCTGGAAGCCATTGTTTATCTTTGGACTTCATACTATTAATACTATTATTATTATTATTTTTTTTAACTAGGCAAGTCTGTTAAGAACAAATTGGCCAGACCCTAACTCGGACGACGCTGGGCCAATTGTGCACCGCCCTATAGGACTCCCAATCACGTCCGGTTGTGATACAGCATATCATCGAACCAGGGTCTGTAGTGATGCCTCGTACACTGAGATGTAGTGCCTTAGACCGCTGCACCACTCGGGAGCCCACATTATGTAAGCCTGGAGGTCATACTATTATACAAAGCTGTGGACACTTCAATACTCGTCAGCTCATGCCTCAAACTTCCTCCTGTGTTTTTAGCCAAGTTATTCTCAGACATGTCATTTTAAAGGCTTCCCCTAGCCCTACAGCCATTGAACAGGAAGGGGTTTGTATCGCTGGATTCCCTCTGTCCAGGTCTGTCAACACGGTGAACTTTCCTCCAGTAAAGCTCTCTGCTGGGGCAGGCCAGATGACTGGCTGGGCTAGTGGGACAGAGATATAGGTAGGGGGGGTGGGTGGGGGGGGTTGGGCTGTGGGTGGGTCAGCCTGGCCTGGACTGGGTTAGGCTCCCATGCTGCCTCAGGGCTTTCTAATGTTGTCAGGATTACTGTGGGCCCGTCACATAGTCGTTGCAGTGAGCCGGCCGGTCATTGTGTGGGATGGGGGGGTCAGGCAGGTCGTGTCAGTGTGACCCAGAGGGTACAACCTCACTGTGGAAACTATGGCGTCTACAGGGAACAGTACTGTAGGAAGAGGAAAGGTCATACCTGTGTCAGGGCCACTGAGGTCATGGATCTCATTGATATCCATAAAGCCCTCCATGGTAGACAAACTGTCAAATCAAGATGGAAAAATACAAGTCAAATGTTATCCAATTTACCAGAAATACGGTTGATTTTAATTGAAGCACATGTACAAGTTGAACGACTTGTGAGAGCTTGTCCTGAAGAGCCGTCCCTCACTTTGAATTCAGGCAGGAAATCAACATTTTCCCAACAATTGGTATCTGTAGTTTAATAGCAGACAATGTAGAACCAGTCAAATGTTAATAATGTAATGGAGACTATGGTGTTTCTGCCACCTGTCAGGTTAGGGACACCGTCCGCTAGCTGTGCTACTGGCAGTGCCAGTCGAATCAAATCAAAGGTTATTCATTTATTGCATTCACAGATTTGCAGATGTTATCGCAGGTGCAGCGAAATCCTTGTGCTTCCAGATCCAACAATGCAGTAATACCTAGCGACAACAAAAACAATACACATAATCCCGAAAAATTCAAAGTTACATATGATGAGCCATGACTAGAGTGTAGTATGTCAAACATTTAAGCGAGCAGTGTTCCGTGACTGTATGTACATAGGGCAGTCGTCTCAAGCTTCAGGGCAGGGTACTGGGTGGAGGGCTGCAAGTGTTGACTGCTTAACAGCCTGATGGTCTGGAGATGGAAGCTGCTTCTCAGTCACTCGGTCCCGGCTCTGTCTCCGCCGTCTAGATGGTAGCGGGGTGAAAAGGCCTTTGCTCGGTAGCTGAGGTCCTTTGATCTTCTTGGAGGGCAGGCAGTGTGCCTCCGGTGACGCGTCGGGCTGACCGTACCACCCTTTGGGGAGCCCCTGCGGTTGCGGATGGTGCAATTGCCGTACCAGGCGGTGATACAGGCTGACAGGATGCTCTCAATTGTGCATCTGTAGAAGTTTGTGAGGGTCTTAGGGCCCGAGCCAAGTCTTCAGCCTCCTGAGTTTGAAGAGGCGCTGTTGGCCCTTCTTCACCACACTGTGTGAAGGGACCGTTTTCAGGTTGTTAGTGATAAGCACACCGAGAAACTTGACGCTTTTGACTCTGTCCGCTGCGGCCCCGTTGATGTGGATGGGGGGCTTGCTTTCTGCTGTCTCCTGTAGTCCACAATCCTTCATTTTGTTGAGGCTGAGGTTATTTTCCTTCCACCGGTCTGCCAGGGCTCTCATCTACGCCCTATAGGCGGTCTCATCGTTGACGATAACCAGGCCTACCACGGTTGTCGTCAGCAAACTTGATGATTTTGTTTGAGAAGTGCGCGGTCATAGGTGTACAGGAGGGGGGCTGAACACGCCACCCTTGTGGGGCCTCTGTGTTGGGGATCGGTGTGGTTGCCTACCTTCACCACTTGGTGTCGGACCGTCAGGAAGTTCAGGACCCAGTTACACAGGGACGGGTTCTGACCCATGGCCCTGAGCGTAGTGATGAGTTTAGAGGGTACTGTGGTGTTGAAGGCCGAGCTGTAGTCGATGAACAGCATTCTTACATAGGTATTTCTCTTGTCCAAGTGGGATAGGGCAGTGTGCAGTGCACTGGCGATTTCATAAACTATGGTTCGGGAATCAAAGTGAGCCCTGGGCATGTTAGAGGTGGGTCACGAGTTATGAGAATACATCTATAATCACACAATTATTTCTTAGTTTGGGCCTATGGAGGACGATTTGGGACACGGATGGACGGTTAGTTTCTAATTTGGGTGTCAAGCTGAAAAGGTTTAAGGGTGTAAGGAGGTGATATGGTCTCTAACTCGCCTCTCAAAGCACTTCATAGTAACAGACCTGAGTGGTGCGGGGCGATAGTCATTTAGTTCAGTTTCCTTCGCTTTCTTGGGCGCAAGAACAACACGAACAGCATTTCCAGTTTAGCTACGTGGATGTGCTCGTGTCAGCACCGTGGGCAGAATAGACCCTGCTCTCTATAAGGAGCGGTTCCTGGGATATCATTACTGACGGACACCAACAGCTGAGCCACAGACAGAGACAAGGTTCACTTCGAGCTCACTCTTCTTCTCTCCCCCCCTCCCCTCTGGTCCCTCTGTCCTGCTCTCACTTCCTCTCCTCTCTGTCCTCAATTCCTTCTCTCGTTCTCGTAGGCGGGAGGAATGGGGTAAAGGGCGAGTCGGGTGCCAGTGATGATGAGCTGGCGTCTGACGTGCTCAGTCACTACAGCAGCGCCAGCGAGAGCGCTTCAGTCGTGGACGAGGCCACTGGTGGGTGCACACACACACACACACACACACACACACACACACACACACACACACACACACACACACACACACACACACACACACACAGCATCATCATTATCTTGTCCACCACAGGGGGAGGTGGTGAACCAGTAGATGAACAGACTGCCCAGGAGGAGACAGAGGACAAGCTGAAACAATGCATAGATAACCTGATGGACAAAAGGTGCGTCTCACAGGATTTCAAATGTTTTTATGAAAGGACTTATTGTACACATTCTAACTGCACAAAAAAGGAAAGCCACCGATGTTGCTAGTACTTTCCTAAATGGACATTAGGAACATGGGGTGTCTTCAGAAAGTATTCAAACCTCTTGACTTTTTCCACGTTTTGTCGTTAAAGCCTGAATTCGAAAATTGATTTAATTTACATTGTTTGCCATTGGCCTACACACAATAATATCCCGTAATGTCAAAGTGGAATTATGTTTACACAATGCAAATAGTCTGGGTAACCATTTGGTTACCTGTTCAGGAGTCTTATGGCTTGGGGGTAAAAACTGTTGAGAAGCCTTTTTGTCCTAGACTTGGCACTCCGGTACCGCTTGCCATGCGGTAGTAGAGAGACCAGTCTGACTGTATAGCCATTCACTACAAAGATACAGGTGTTCTTCCTAACTCAGTTGCCGGAGAGGAAGGAAACCTCTCAGGGATTTCACCATGAGGCCAATGGTGACTTTAAAACAGTTAAATGGCTATGATAGGAGAAAACTGAGGATGGATCAAGAACATTGTAGTTACTCCACAATACTAACCTAATTGACAGAGTGAAAAGAAGGATGCCTGTACAGAATAAAAAATATTACAAAACATGCATCCTGTTTGCAATAAGACACTAAAGTAAAACTGCAAAAAATGTAGCACGGAAATGGACTTTGTCCTGCACATAAAGCATTATGTTTGGGGCAAACACAACACAACACATCAGCATGGTGGTGGCTGCATGGTGTTATGGGTATGGAGCTAGGCATAGGCAAAATTCTAGAGGAAAACCTGGTTTGTTGCTTTCCAACAGACACCAGGAGTCAAATTCACCCTTCCACAGGACAGTAACCTAAGACACAAGGCCAAATGTACACTGGAGTTGCTTACCAAGACAACATTGAATGTTTTTGTGTGGCCTAGTTACAGTTTGGACTTAAATCTGCTTGAAAATCGATGGCAAGACTTGAAAATGGCGGTCTAGCATGATCAACAAACAACTTGAGAGCTTAAAGAATTTTAAAGCTAATGTGCAAATATTGTACAATCCAAGTGTGCAAAGCTCTTAGACTTACCCAGAAAGACACAGCTATAATCACTGCCAAAGGTGATTCTAACATGTATTGACTGCATACTAATCTAATCAAGATATATTAGTGTTTTATTTTTCATGATATGTAGATTTTATTTTATTTTGCACATTTTCCATTGAGAGAGTATTTTGTGTAGATCGTTGACAAAAAACAAATGACAAGTCCACTCTAATCCCACTCTGTAAAAACTCAAGTGGTGCGAATACTTCAACAACGGTGTAAGAGTTGTCCTCTCGTAACGACAGCGTTAGGCAGAGCTGTCTAGAGACGTACTGACGTGGCCCTTCCTCCCGTCCCTCTCAGTGCAAAGACGCGCCTGGCAGCCCTAGATTCTCTGGGAGGGGCCTTTTCCTCCAAGCTGCTCTATGACTTCCTGATAGAGAGACGCCTCACAGTCAGCGACTGCTTGGAGAGGAGCCTGCGCAAGGGTGAGACGCCACAGCACTGTGTGTGGGTTGGGGTCTATGAATTACGGTGGTAAATGTAGTCAAACGTACATCACTTTAGGTGGCGCTGGCCTGAGTCAAAACTTGAAAAGATGATTAGGACTTAGACTATTACTCTACCGTACCTTTATTTGGCTTGAAATGTAACTATTTCTATCCAGAATGGACCTTTCATCGAGTCTGAATTTAGGCTCTACGAATTCAGTTAATCTTCTGATTGACCAAGTCCCGCGATAGCCTGACTTCTCTTGTCGAGCTTGTAAAAAGGGATCTTACCCCTCCACCCTTTTCCATCCCTCTACTCTGTTTCTGTCCCTTCTCTCCGTTCTTCTCTCTCAGGTGGTGGAGAGGAGCAGGCTGCAGCGGCCACAGTGTGCGCCCAGCTGTGCGTGCAGCTCGGCGGGGGGGACGAGGGTGAGGAGGGTTTCAAGATCCTCCGGCCCGTCCTCAGCGCCATCATGATTGACGGCTGTGCCAGTGTGTCCGCCCGCCAGAGCGTGAGTGTCACCATTGGCCTTCGTCACACTCCTGTTGTCGACGGCAGTTTTTCCACTAAGAGTGCATTCTTGTAAGTCGCCGTTTTTAAGTTGTTCATCCCTCTTGCAGTGTGCCCGAGCGCTGGGTATGTGCTGCTACGTTTCTGCTGCGGAAGATGGAGAGGTGAGGTTCTCTAGAAATCCTTTTCATTCTATTTCTCTGTAGCTGGAAAAGAGAAAATCAGTATGGAAAATAGTATGGAACATCAAGATCCAGAAATTGAATCTGAATGCATGGTTAACTCTTTCTCTCTCGCTTTTTGTCTCTGTCATTATTTTTTTCCATTTTCCCTCTGTGGCAGGACTTGGTGAAATCCATGAGTCACCTGGAGAGTGTATTCACCATGTCGTACCCCAACCGCGAGGGCACCCTGCCCACCCCCAATGCCGGTGCCCCAGGGCTCCACAGCGCCGCCCTGCATGCCTGGGCCCTGCTCGTCACCCTCTGCCCCGCCTCCCGCCTTACTGTGCTGCTGGACCTGTGAGTGACACACACAGACACACAGGGGCTGCGTCTTAAATGACACCCCCGTTCCCCATTTAGTGCCGTAGTCCTGTACTGCATATTTGACTAAAGAAGTGTACTGTATGGCCACTACATGGGGAATAGGGTGCTTTATGAGACACAACCGGGATCTGAATATATAACCTGCCACGTTGCTCAGCTCACGTCCTCGGTCTCCTCTTGTGCTCAGACATCTACCCAAGCTACAGGCCTGCCTGGAGAGCAGCGACGTGAACTACAGGATAGCTGTGGGGGAGACCATAGCCTTGCTGGTTGAACTGGGAAGAGATATAGACAGGGTATGTTTTGCCTAATGAACAACCAGGGGCTGTATGTATCAAGCATCTGAGTAGGAGTGCTGATTTAGGATCCGTTTTGCCTTCTAGACCACAATGAATATGATTACATGGACATGGGGGGGACCTGATCCGAGATCAGCACCGACGTTCTCAGACACTTTGTAAATACAGGCCCTGGTTGTACTCGCTCGGCAGCTCAAACACGATATGGAGGCAATGCAGAGCCCATGGAGAGGAAGTGGGGGAAATATCCCTGCTGATCCTTGTTTTTCTATGTAGGAATTTGAGTTCGAAGACAGCGACACGCTGTGTGAGTGCCTGAAGGGCCTGGCCACCGACGGGAACAAGCACCGTGCCAAGAACGACAGGAGGAAACAGCGCACCATATTCAGAGAGGTGCTACATTACATAGAGGTGAGGAACCACGATTCACCCTGAACATTAACCGGTGCAAGGTTCTAACGTTGCTCGAGGGTTTTTAAATGACACCAGACCAGTCACTGTAACTGGAGACCGTTGGTCAGTCACTGAGAGAAATATGGAATGTTGATTTTGATTGACTTTTTTGCCCGATGTCGTGCAGAACGAGGACTTCTCCGAGGAGAAGATCCGCTTTGGTGTGGAGGGCATCTACATCGACAGCTGGATGCGCAGGAGGGTCTACGACGCCTTCAAAGAGGTGCTGGAGTCTGGAGTGAGACACCATCTTCAGGTTTGAACAAACATCTAGGTCTATAACTGTGTTGGTAGGATATAGTTGATATCTATGCTATAAAGAGACTATCTCTGCAACCAGCATGTTCTAATCAAATCTTTCTGGAAGGTTTGTGATGCTTGCTTGCCTCTTAATTATCCGTTGGAAATGGCTAGTTTTTAAATGGTGTGCCTGGTCTTGTCTCTCTAGTTTAACCCGCTGCTGAGGGACATATTTGGCCTGGGACCCCCCCTGATACTGGACTCGTCTGTCAAATCCAGCAAGATCTCTCGTTTCGAGAAGGTGACCCCCATGGCCTATGACTGTCTCCAAACACACCTCCCACCAGCACATAACCCCTCGTCATGAAACCACGACCACTGACAAATACCCACTTAACCTGTTCAACAACCATATGGTGCATTTCATGTGAGATCTCCACTGTCTAATGATACTGAACAAAAATATCAACTTAGCATGCAACAATTTCAAACATTTTACTGAGTTACAGTTCATATAAGGAAAATCAATCAATTAAAATCATTTCATTAGGCTCTAATCTATGGATTTCGCATGACTGGGCAGGGGTGCAGCCAAGTGGGTGGGCCTTGGAGGGCATAGGCCCACCCTTTGGGGAGCCAGGCTTAGCCAATCAGAATGAGTTTTTCCCCACAAAATAACTTTATTACAGACAGAAATACTCCTTAGCAGCCCCTCATTGACGATCCACTACATGAAGACGCCCTGGGCTGGCGTGGTTACACGTGCTCTGCAGTTGTGAGGCCGGTCGGACGTACTGCTAAATTCTCTAAAACAGTTTGCGTCCCACCTAGTCAACAGCCAGTGGAATCGCGTGGCGCGAAATACAAATACCTCAAAAATGCTATAACTTCAATTTCTCAAACATATGACTATTTTACACCATTTTAAAGACAAGACTCTCGTTAATCTAACCACATTGTCCGATTTCAAAAAGGCTTTACAGCGAAAGCAAAACATTAGATTATGTCAGGAGAGTACCCTGCCAAAAATAATCACACAGCCATTTTCAAAGGAAGCATATATGTCACAAAAACCAAAACCACAGCTAAATGCAGCACTAACCTTTGATCTTCATTAGATGACACTCCTAGGACATTATGTTATACAATACATGCATGTTTTGTTCAATCAAGTTCATATTTATATCAAAAAACAGCTTTTTACATTAGCATGTGATGTTCAGAACTAGCATACCCATCGCAAACTTCCAGTGAATTTACTAAATTACTCACGATTAAAGTTCACAAAATACATAATTATTTTAAGAATTATAGATACAGAACTCCTTTATAAAATCGCGGTGTCAGATTTTAAAATAGCTTTTCGGCGAAAGCACATTTTGCAATATCCTGAGTACATAGCCCGGCCATCACGGCTAGCTAATTTGACACCCACCAAGTTTGGCCCTCACCAAACTCAGATTTACTATAAGAAAAATTGGATTACCTTTGCTGTTCTTCGTCAGAATGCACTCCCAGGACTTCTACTTCAACAAGTGTTGTTTTTGTTCCAAATAATCCATAGTTATATTCAAATAGCTCCGTTTTGTTCGTGCGTTCAGGTCAGTATCCGAAGGGTGATGCGCGAGCACATTTCGTGACAAAAAAATGCAAAATATTCCATTACCGTACTTAGAAGCATGTCAAACGCTGTTTAAAATCAATGTTTATGCTATTTTTCTCGTAAAATAGCGATAATATTCCAACCGGGTGACGTTGTATTCATTCAAAGGCTGAAAGAAAAAAATTGAGAATTCTCATGAACCCGCTTCTCAGTCTCACTGTTCCCAGCCTGACCACTCACAAACAGAGCTGCTGTACTTCGCCCAGAGACTGCAGACACCCCATTACACTTTCTGGTGCCTTCTGAGAGCCAATGGAAGCCTTAGAAAATGTCTCGTTACAGCAGAGATGCTGTATTTTTGATAGAGATGCCACAGAAGGAGAACAAATTGTCAGACAGGGCACTTCCTGTATGGAATCTTCTCAGGTTTTGGCCTGCCATATGAGTTCTGTTATACTCACAGACACCATTCAAACAGTTTTAGAAACTTTAGAGTTTTCTATCCAAATCTACTAATTATATGCATATTCTCGTTTCTGGGCAAGAGTAGTAACCAGTTTAAATCGGGTACGTTTTTTATCCGGCCGTGCAAATACTGCCCCCTAGCCCCAACAGGTTAAAGTGGCCTTTTATTGTCCCTAGCACAAGGTGCACCTGCGTAATGATCATGCTGTTTAATCAGTTTCTTTATATGCCACACCGGTCAGGTAGAAAGATTATTTCTGCAAAGGAGAAGGGCTCACTAACAGGGATGTAAAAAAATAATAATAAATTGCACAGAATTTGAGAGAAATAAGCTTTTTGTGCAAATGGAAAATGTCTGGGATTTTTTATTTCAGCTCATGAAACATGGGACCAACATTTTACATGTTGCGTTTATTTTTGTTCAGTGTAAATGCATGTCGGTTAAACAAAATGTACTGGTCCGTTTTGATTTAGCAGTACCATGAAATGTTATGAGTTTGCCTAGTCTTCACAAGACTGCCCTCCATATTGTCATTCTCTATTTTGAAGGGTGTAAGTCTAACCTGTTGATTTATTTTCCTCTCACAGCATCTGTTCAACTCAGCGGCATTCAAAGCCAGGACTAAACTAAGGAACAAAGTGAGGGACAAGAGAGCAGATGTGATGTGAGGAATTGATGGAACGTGCCGTAGCCATATAGGACGAAGACCGAGGAGAAGAAGACTGGGGTGTATTCATTGAAGCAAAAGGTCTGGAATGTTGGAGACCAATGTACTAAACAGAGCTGACATGATTTCCTATTCAAAATGGCAGACAATCCTATCTGTTTTACACAGTACATTTCTATAGTGAACCTTCTGTGACGTTGCACCCTCCTGTACAGCCCCCTGGCCCAAATTGTCATCCTGCTCCGTGCCCGTCGTCTCACAGGACCCAGTGGCTGCTGCCAAACCAGGGACTTTGCAGACAATGCAAACGCGTGTTTTTATTTTATTTAACACCACAATAAAACTGACCTATGAGATGCCTGAAAATAAAACAAAAAGGTAGTTTATTGTACCTTTTTTTTAATTAATATTTTGGAAGATCATCTAAACCATTTTTGGTAATGTATTTTACTTTCTAATTTATTGAAAGTGGGAGAACAGTATGGTTTTTAAATTAAGTTATTTTTAGACTTCAAATATGGGAAAAGGACTAAGAGAATTAAGGTGTCATTTTTCATGTATATTTTTATGCAGGTTGGTTGTGCATAATAATGCATATGTAGGTATTCAAGGAGTGCATTGAACAATGGAGATGTATTTTGACAAGCAATGCTATGTAATAACCCAAAGGGTTATGCATATTAATTGATTATGGATAAATGAAATGTAATAAACACTCACACCAAGGTACCAATTAAACTCAGCAAAAAAAGAAACGTCCTCTCACTGTCAACTGCGTTTATTTTCAGCGAACTTAACATGTGTAAATATTTGTATGAACACAAGATTCAGCAATTGAGACAAACTCAACAAGTTCCACAAATGTGACTTAACAGATTGAATGTGACCCTGAACAAAGGGGGGGTCAAAAGTAACAGTATCTGGTGTGGCCACCAGCTGTATTAAGTACTGCAGTGCATCTTCTCATGGACTTTGCCAGTTCTTGCTGTGAGATGTTACCCCACTCTTCCACCAAGGCACCTGCAAGTTCCCAGACATTTCTAGGGGGGGGGGGGGATGGCTCTCGCCCTCACCCTCTGATCCAACAGGTCCCAGACAGGCTCAATGGGATTGAGATCCGGGCTCTTAGCTGGCCATGGCAGAACACTGACATTCCTGTCTTGCAGGAAATCACGCACAGAACGAGCAGTATGGCTGGTGGCATTGTCATGATGGAGGGTCATGTCAGGATGAGCCTGCAAGGAAGGGTACCACATGAGGGAGGAGGTCTTCCCTGTAACGCACAGCGTTGAGATTGCCTGCAATGACGACAAGCTCAGTCCGATGATGCTGTGACACACCGACCCAGACCATGATGGACCCTCCACCTCCAAATCGATCCCGCTCCAGAGTACAGGCCTTGGAGTAGCGTTCATTCCTTCGAAGATAAACGCGAATCCGACCATCACCCCTGGTGAGACAAAACCGCGACTCGTGTGAGAGCACTTTTTGCCAGTCCTGTCTGGTCTAGCAACAGTGGGTTTGTGATGTCTGGTGAGGACCTGCCTTACAACAGGCCTACAATCAAATTCAAATCAAATGTATTTATATAGCCCCTTCGTACATCAGCTGATATCTCAAAGTGCTGTACAGAAACCCAGCCTAAAACCCCAAACAGCAAGCAATGCATGTGAAAGAAGCACGGTGGCTAGGAAAAACTCCCTAGGAAAAACTCCCTAGAAAGGCCAAAACCTAGGAAGAAACCTAGAGAGGAACCAGGCTATGAGGGGTGGCCATTCCTCTTCTGGCTGTGCCAGGTGGATATTATAACAGAACATGGTCAAGATGTTAAAATGTTCATAAATGACCAGCATGGTCAAATAATAATAATCATAGTAGTTGTCGAGGGTGCAACAAGCACGTCCGGTGAACAGGTCAGGGTTCCATAGCCGCAGGCAGAACAGTTGAAACTGGAGCAGCAGCACGGCCAGGTGGACTGGGGACAGCAAGGAGTCATCATGCCAGGTAGTCCTGAGGCATGGTCCTAGGGCTCAGGTCCTCCAAGAGAAAGAAAGAAAGAGAGAAAGAGAGAATTAGAGAGAGCATATTTAAATTCACACAGGACACCGGATAAGACAAGAGAAATACTCCAGATGTAACAGACTGACCCTAGCCCCCCGACACATAAACTACTGCAACATAAATACTGGAGGTTGAGACAGGAGGGATCAGAAGACACTGTGGCCCCATCCGATGATACCCCCGGACAGGGCCAAACAGGCAGGATATAACCCCGCCCACTAGCCCTCAGTCCAGCCTCTCAGCCTATTGTGGACGGTCTGAGCACTGATGGAGGGATTGTGCATTCCTGGTGTAACTCAGGCTGTTGTTGCCATCCTGTACCTGTCCCGCAGGTGTGATGTTCGGATGTACCGATCCTGTGCAGGTATTGTTACACGTGGTCTTCCACTGCGAGGACGATCAGCCGTCCGTCCGGTCTCCCTGTAAGCGCTGTCTTAGGCGTCTCACAGTACGGACATTGCAATTTATTGCCCTGGCCACATCTGCAGTCCTCAGGCCTCCTTGCAGCATGCGTAAGGCACATTCACGCAGATGAGCAGGGACCCTGGGCATCTTTCTTCTGGTGTTTTTCCAGAGTCAGTAGACAAGCCTCTTTAGTGTCCTAAGTTTTCATAACTAAGACCTTAATTGCCTACCGTCTGTAAGCTGTTAGTGTCTTAACAACCGTTCCACAGGTGTGTGTTCATTAATTGTTTATGGTTCCTTGAACAAGCATGGGAAACAGTGTTTAAACCCTTTACAATGAAGATCTCTGAAGTTATTTGGATTTTTACGAATTATCTTTGGGATTCAAATGGTGGGATTGGATGGGGCAGGAGATGTTTATTTATTTTTTTCAATGGTTAGTGCTATCTGGGATTCTTTGGACCTCCCGATCGTTTTAAATTTCAACTTCAATGGGATGACGTCAGAGTTGGGGTGAAATCCCAAGGCGCCATTAATCACTTCCTTTGTGAATCCTACAAAATGTGTTGCTGCTGCCGCCTTGCGTTTGGTCTCTTCCATCAGCCCCTGTATGAAATGGTATCGGCCGTCGTGTAGACATGGAGTTCCTGGTAAAAGACAACTATTGTTCTTTTTTTCACAGATTTAGAAGTACCACTTTAGCTCAAAATGGACATTTGTGTTCCATCTACGTTTATCTTAACATTCGTCTATCTAACCGTTAAAATGAAGCTGATACATAATGTTCGTTTGTTGAACGCATGCAGTCACATGGCTTTATTATCACCTGTAATCGATGAAAGTGATTAGTTAGCTAGCTAATGCACTGTAAAAGTGTTCCCAAAAACAGTTTCTAGCTGCATGTCTAACTAACGCTACTGCACCTAGGCACGAATGGAACCCGACGCTATCAGCACTTTGTACCGCGAAATTAGTGGGTATCCCACCCCTATTTCTGCCTTCGTGACGGCGAATGACTACATGGCACTATTAAACGGCACGAGTTTCACTTTATGTACAGGTGAGACACTGCGCGCGCGCACACACACACACACACACACACACACACACACACACACACACACACACAGAGATCGCAACGTTGTAACTGTCCCACTATGGTGTCTGTGAAACCACAGGTTGCGCCTGAGGCCATCACCATTTTGAAGTAGTCAATTTTCATCTGCATCTGAGTTGGTTAACAAACTGAAAGGGTGTATTTTTAGATTTTTTTATTTAACCTTTATTTAACTTGGCAAATCAGTTAAGAACAAATTCTTATTTACAATGACTGACTGTAATGTAACCAGAAACTATTAGGGTGTGGGGTTTCTCGCTTCCTCTGTCTCTGCTGCTACCATAGAGATGCATAGAGGACTCATCTTGTGTCTGTGCCATTATAGCAAAGATTTCTATAACTAACCCAAGATAGACCAGAGCATGTCATTTCCACCACTCTAGTCATTCAGGTTACGCCTCTACAGAGCTCTGGACATTCAGGTTACGCCTCTACAGAGCTCTGGACATTCAGGTTACGCCTCTACAGAGCTCTGGACATTCAGGTTACGCCTCTACAGAGCTCTGGACATTCAGGTTACGCCTCGACAGAGCTCTGGACATTCAGGTTACGCCTCGACAGAGCTCTGGACATTCAGGTTACGCCTCTACAGAGCTCTGGACATTCAGGTTACGCCTCTACAGAGCTCTGGACATTCAGGTTACGCCTCTACAGAGCTCTGGACATTCAGGTTACGACTCTACAGAGCTCTGGACATTCAGGGTACGCCTATATAACGCTGTGCTCATTTAGGTTAGTGTTTTCCATTAGCGTCGGCTGTACAGCCGGTTACACAAATTTTCAGCCGGGTACTTTTTCCACTTCAATTTAACTATGCTACTTTTTTACAATTCATAAATCAGAAAAAAAGTTCACGAGCCCTCTCCCACTAAAATGAATGATATGCATGTTATAGTGTGTGTCAGTCCGAAAGTGACCGACGACAGGGACGGTCTGCTGGCTTGACGGTCTGCTGGCTTGACGGCCTGCTGGCTTGACGGCCTGCTGGCTTGACGGCCTGCTGGCTTGACGGCCTGCTGGCTTGACGGCCTGCTGGCTTGACAGTCTCTCTGTACCTCCTGGGTGTGTGTGTTGTGTACACTGTGCTTGCAGTCACATTTCTTTACACGGAGGGAGAGAGCACAGAGGAGGATGGTGGCCGGAGCTATAGGAGGACGGGCTCATTGTAATGAATGGAACAAAATGTGGTTTCCATGTGTTTGTGTTTGATACGTTACATGAATTCCGTACCAGCCATTACGATGAGCCCGTCTTCCTGTAGTTCCTCCTACCAGCCTCCTCAGAGAGCATGATGCTCCTTCATCGTCTATGTGAGTCAATTTGCACGTCCCATATAATGCGGTAACGATGAGTCGAAATCCACTTCGAATATAAATTAATGTGCCAGAAATTGTACTTTCTCATGTTCATTGGCGATTTTTAGCATGTAAATCTTGGTGGGGCAAACTCCCCCCAATTTTTTTGGTCATTTCCAATTTGATCAAATTAATCATAGTGGGCAGAACGAGCAAGGACGTGGGCAGAGCCAAGCACGAGCTAGTAAGATCCTATTGGCTCGCTCTAGTATTTATTAGCGTATTTCCGTTAAGGAACGCCTACTTTGTTGTGTGAGTGTGCAATAACTCAATTCACCCCTGCACTCCTTCTAAACAACATAATTTTTGGTAAAGGGTAAAGTCTACAAAATGCAGTCCACTGTTTGTTACAGATTCTAGTTTTGGAAACAGAAAACTGTATGGCGATCAAATGTTTCATTGATGAGAATATTTGCATAATTTTGGCCAAAATCCATCTTGCTCCGTCTTTTCCCAGTGCTGGGCTTCCTCACTACCATATTTGGTAGTGTGTGGAAACGCCAACCGGATGCTTCACATGTATACATCCAGGGAAATATCTGACTCATTGTTCTATCTGTGACAATAGCGTCTATGACAGCATGGACAGCACCATTGAGGCTATCTCCATTTTGAAGTAGTCAATTTTCTTCACGATTGGCCGGATCCCTCCTGATGACCTGGATGGACATGACTCCAACAGGATCAGCCAATTAAGTGTGAAGTACCACCCAGTTGCTGACGTTAAAATGGCGGAAGCCTTCAATGCTACCTTTTGGTCACTAGAGGCCTCTATCATTCTCAAAGGCCTCAGTGGTGCTGCCCATGCTTTAACAGGCTTTTGGGCATTGGCCCTCTATACATCACACACACACACACACACACACACACTAAAGAACACTGAACAGCAGACAAATTGGTACCCATAAAAAACATATGCAGACAAGCAGTTCTCCCTGATTTATGATATTTATAAACCTGGAAGTGTGTTTTATTTTTTTGACTGCACGTATGCTATTATGTTTGTTTGGTTGGGGAAAAAATAGTTCAAATTACTTTTTAAATCTATTGAAAAAAAAAAAAAAATCCTAGTTATTAACCTCTCCTTCACCTGCGCCTATCAGAGTGGAGTCAGACTGAGACAGTCCGGGGAGCCAGACTGCACTATGCCCAGCAGTGGACACTGATTCAAAACTACAGACAAGAGACCGACATAAACATCCAACCACCTAGCCCCTGCAGCCTTTTACACGGCGAGTAAGTAGACAGACGGACACATTAACACTCCCCCACCACTCATTCTCCATCCCAGTGTCTGGTGTTGATGACGTAATGTGTAAGATGATTATATAGGGGAGGTATTTAATAAAGACGCGAGAGGTCTTTCTCTGAGCTGCCATTTTCAAAGCTTTCTTCCTTCCTGCTCAAATAGATTTCTGAGTTCCTATTCCCTGTCTGGAGATCTGAAGGCGGTTGTCAGGGTAACCAGCGGTCAGGTTGTGGTACAACAGTTCCTGGAGGTAAGGATGGCGTAGTCTGGGTGTGTCCGTCATCATTTGGCTAAATTCCTTCACCCACCCCCATACGGTGCGTATTTGTTTGCTTTAAATTTAATAGGGTCTGTTCATTTTCAGGTATGGAGCAACAGGTGTCTAAAAAAGATCCTCGATCTCTCAGCTCTCAACAAACATGGGAGAGTGTATGAGGATGGTAAGGCCTTTTCCTGGGTGGTTTTAATGCCTATGGTGCTCTGAGTATTCTGTCCGATGCTAGACCTGTCCACTGTGGACCTAATCGGCGCCATTTGCTTGAATTCATCAGCCACACTCTCTCTCCATGTCGGTCTGTCTTTGTGTGCAGCTCAGTTTGGCTGCCTGGCCTGGTCTACATGTGAGAACAGGCTGCTGTATGTAGCTGAGGGGAAAAGGTCTATAGGAGAGTCATATGCTTCAGCCTCCAGCCCATCAGCTGGAGAGCCAAGAGCAGGGCCCTCGGAAGGCCCTTCTGAGAAGGTATCAGAAACACCCTGATCACTTCTCCTCTATTACTTGTCTTTGTATGTTTAGCCATACATTCAGTTGGATGTAGTCCTTAAAGTGACACTCGGGTGGTTCTGGAAGTACTCTTAGGATGGCTGCTATGTTGCGTAAACATGATCCAGTGTTTATTTCTATTTGTTTTTTCATGGCTTCAACACCCTTCCTTTCCCCTGTTGTGCATCAGGATAAGAGTGTGTACTGGGAGGACTGGGGGGAAGGCTTGACCAGTAAAAGTGTCCCAGTGCTGTGTGTGGCCGACGTGGCCAAGGGCACGGTAACAGTGCTGCAGGGTGTCCCGTCACACGTGTCCCCAGGCCAGGTGAGCACAAACGGGGCCTCACACACCCACACACACACACACCAATAAAGGCATTAGCAGAGCATCGTATGGTATTTGCAACTTCACTGTAAAGATCACCAGTCACATGACATGTCTTATAGTCATGTAATTCTATGTAATATCATGTTATGCCATGAAATGTAAATGTACAGTAATTGTTGTCATGCTGATTGTCTGTCTGGTTAACACAGGGTCTCTGGGCCCATGATGGCGAGTCTGTGTTTTTTGTGGGCTGGTGGCATGAGCCCTTCAGACTGGGCCTGAGGTTCTGCTCCAATAGGAGGTAAGGAACAGCCTGTGTAGTCTACTATGTTTACGTCATCTCACTAATCAATATTCCAGAGTAATAGACTGATCAAGATATGCCCTTATGTGTTATTTTAGTAAGACTAAAATGAGAGCTTCTGGTTTCAGGTCAGCTCTGTTTTGTCTGGACCTGGAAGGAAACTGTGGTGAGTATTTCCTGTGTTCATTGTCATGGTAATCAACTTGTTAATTCACAGCGAATTAACAACAAAGCTTCTCTTTCCTCCTCTCAAACCTCCAACCTGCAACCCCTTGTTTCTCCTTACACAGAGTGTCTGTCTGGGGACACCAGCTCAGTCTCGTCCCCCCGTCTGAGCCCTGATGGACGCTACCTGGTGTACCTGGAGGGACAGGTGTTTGGCCCCCACAGCCAGTGTCTCAGCATGCAGCAGGTGAGTCCCCAGCCTGACCTCCAGCTTCCCAACTCCCAGACCCCAGTCCAGACCCTCCCCCCCACTCCCAGCCTAGCCCCTAGTCCTCAGCGTGACCTCCAGACCCCCGCTCCCAGCCTAGTCCTCAGCGTGACCTCCAGACCCCCGCTCCCAGCCTAGTCCTCAGCGTGACCTCCCGACCCCCGCTCCCAGCCTAGCCCCTGGTCCTCAGCGTGACCTCCAGACCCCCGCTCCCAGCCTAGTCCTCAGCATGACCTCCCGCTCCCAGCCTAGTCCTCAGCGTTACCTCCCGCTCCCAGCCTAGTCCTCAGCGTTACCTCCCGCTCCCAGCCTAGTCCTCAGCGTTACCTCCCGCTCCCAGCCTAGTCCTCAGCGTTACCTCCCGCTCCCAGCCTAGTCCTCAGCGTTACCTCCCAGCCTAGTCCTCAGCGTTACCTCCCAGCCTAGTCCTCAGCGTTACCTCCCAGCCTAGTCCTCAGCGTTACCTCCCAGCCTAGTCCTCAGCGTTACCTCCCAGCCTAGTCCTCAGCGTTACCTCCCAGCCTAGTCCTCAGCGTTACCTCCCAGCCTAGTCCTCAGCGTTACCTCCCAGCCTAGTCCTCAGCGTTACCTCCCAGCCTAGTCCTCAGCGTTACCTCCCAGCCCTCAGCGTTACCTCCCAGCCCTCAGCGTTACCTCCCAGCCCTCAGCGTTACCTCCCGACCCCCGCTCCCAGCCTTGTCCTCAGCGTTACCTCCCGACCCCCGCTCCCAGCCTTGTCCTCAGCGTTACCTCCAGACCCCCGCTCCCAGCCTAGTCCTCAGCGTTACCTCGCAGCCTAGTCCTCAGCGTTACCTCGCAGCCTAGTCCTCAGCGTTACCTCGCAGCCTAGTCCTCAGCGTTACCTCGCAGCCTAGTCCTCAGCGTTACCTCGCAGCCTAGTCCTCAGCGTTACCTCCCAGCCTAGTCCTCAGCGTTACCTCCCAGCCTAGTCCTCAGCGTTACCTCCCAGCCTAGTCCTCAGCGTTACCTCCCAGCCTAGTCCTCAGCGTTACCTCCCAGCCTAGTCCTCAGCGTTACCTCCCAGCCTAGTCCTCAGCGTTACCTCCCAGCCTAGTCCTCAGCGTTACCTCCCAGCCTAGTCCTCAGCGTTACCTCCCAGCCTAGTCCTCAGCGTTACCTCCCAGCCTCGTCCTCAGCGTTACCTCCCAGCCTAGCCCTCAGCGTTACCTCCCGACCCCCGCTCCCAGCCTAGTCCTCAGCGTTACCTCCCGACCCCCGCTCCCAGCCTAGTCCTCAGCGTTACCTCCCGACCCCCGCTCCCAGCCTAGTCCTCAGCGTTACCTCCCGACCCCCGCTCCCAGCCTAGTCCTCAGCGTTACCTCCCGACCCCCGCTCCCAGCCTAGTCCTCAGCGTGACCTCCCGACCCCCGCTCCCAGCCTCGTCCTCAGCGTGACCTCCCAGCCTCGTCCTCAGCGTGACCTCCCAGCCTAGTCCTCAGCGTGACCTCCCAGCCTAGTCCTCAGCGTGACCTCCCAGCCTAGTCCTCAGCGTGACCTCCCAGCCTAGTCCTCAGCGTGACCTCCCAGCCTAGTCCTCAGCGTTACCTCCCAGCCTAGTCCTCAGCGTTACCTCCCAGCCTAGTCCTCAGCGTTACCTCCCAGCCTAGTCCTCAGCGTTACCTCCCAGCCTAGTCCTCAGCGTTACCTCCCAGCCTAGTCCTCAGCGTTACCTCCCAGCCTAGTCCTCAGCGTTACCTCCCAGCCTAGCCCTCAGCGTTACCTCCCAGCCTAGTCCTCAGCGTGACCTCCCGACCCCCGCTCCCAGCCTAGTCCTCAGCGTGACCTCCCGACCCCCGCTCCCAGCCTAGTCCTCAGCGTTACCCCCGCTCCCAGCCTTGTCCTCAGCGTTACCTCCCGACCCCCGCTCCCAGCCTAGTCCTCAGCGTTACCCCCGCTCCCAGCCTAGTCCTCAGCGTTACCCCCGGCTCCCAGCCTAGCCCCTAGTCCTCAGCGTTACCTCCAGACCCCTGCTCCCAGCCCCTTCATGAAGGAGCCGTTACCGCCTTATCAGAAAGAAGCAAGGATGGTCTGGAGGTCAGTGGGGAGTGCTGCTTATGCTTCGCTGGTGGTATTCTGCACTGTTATACTGTTATATCCTTACCTTCTCTCTGTCCACAGTATGACCTGGAGACAAGGAAGATCTCGGTGCTGGTGGACGTAGTCAATAGGCCAAAGAAAGGTACAGAATTTGAATAACTTTAACGCAACATTTTGAACTTGACATAGAATGGCACCCCATTTCCTACTGCACTTTCCATCTCTTGCTTCTCACCCATTTCCTTCCCGGACATTATCTATCAATCCCCGTTCCTGTGCCCCCCCCTTTTGTCTGTCCCTAGATGAGTTTGCTGGGCTGTATGAGGCTTTGCCACCTCGATGCTGGGCGTCAGACAGCCAGAGAGTGGTCTTCAGTAGTGCCCGGAGGAACTGGAGGGTATAGTGTGAACATGCACACAAGCAGACACAACTTTGTACTCCATGATCTCACTTTCCCATCTGTCCCTCTCTCCCAGGACCTCTTTGTAGTGGACAGGACCACTAGGAGAGTAACCCGCATGTCTGCCCGTAAGCTCTCCTTTATATGATTATTAGTCTGTTAGGTTTTCATCTCCAGCTTCTTCAACTGAAACTAGTCCGAGCTGTAGCAAACCGTTCAATCTTTCTCTCTCCACTCAGCTGAGAAATTTGGGAGCTGGAAGCTGCTCACCATCCAGAATGACCTCATGGTGGTCCACTGTTCCCATCTGAACGAGGCCCCACGCCTGGTAATACAGTATTGTGGTCATTCATATATCGCTCTGGGAATTCAGGTTACCCCTATACAGAGGGCTGGGCATTGAGGTTACCCCTATACAGAGGGCTGGGCATTGAGGTTACCCCTATACAGAGGGCTGGGCATTGAGGTTACCCCTATACAGAGGGCTGGGCATTGAGGTTACCCCTATACAGAGGGCTGGGCATTGAGGTTACCCCTATACAGAGGGCTGGGCATTGAGGTTACCCCTATACAGAGGGCTGGGCATTGAGGTTACCCCTATACAGAGGGCTGGGCATTGAGGTTACCCCTATACAGAGGGCTGGGCATTGAGGTTACCCCTATACAGAGGGCTGGGCATTGAGGTTACAGTGTGTTCCACTAGCGCCGGCTGTCGACTATACAGCCGGTTACACTAATTTTCAGCCGGGTACTTTTTCCACTTAAATTAACTATGCTACTTTTTACAATTCACAAGTCATAAAAAAAAGTTCATGAGCCCTCTCCCACTAAAATGAATGATATGCATCTCATAGCGTGTGTCAGTCAGAAAGTGACCGACGACAGGGACAGTCTGCTGGTTTGACGGTCTGCTGGTTTGACGGTCTCTCTGTACCTCCTGGGTGTGTGTGTTGTGTACACTGTGCTTGCAGTCACATTTCTTTACACGGAGGGAGAGAGCACAGAGGAGGATGGTGGCCGGAGCTATAGGAGGACGGGCTCATTGTAATGAATGGAACAGTCAAACATGTGGTTTCCATGTGTTTGTGTTCGATACGTTACATGAATTCCGTACCAGCCATTACGATGAGCCCGTCTTCCTGTAGCTCCTCCTACCAGCCTCCTCTGAGAGAGCATGATGCTCCTTCATCGTCTATGTGAGTCAATTTGCACGTCCCATATAATGTGGTAACGATGAGTCGTGGCACATTAATTTATTTTCTTTCTCATGCTCAGTGGCTATTTTAGCATGTAAATCTTGGTGGGGCAAACTCCAATTTTGTTTCTTTTCGGTGCAAGCCACTACACTAAACAGTACATTAATTGCACTATAACGGTGACCAACAGTGCCCACACACGGTTAAGACCGACATAAAGCTGTCCCAACTAGAGAGCTTTCTTTTCAGCACCACAGAGTGAATCCTTACCACTGTTACACCTGGCTATCAGCGGAGCCTTGTCTGGCAGCGAAACCGTTCATTCAGCCTCATTTACTGCCTTTAAAAAATAATAGCTGATATGGCTGACTTGCTTCAACAAACATGTCTGAGATTTCCCATTTCCGAGTTTCCAGTTGTTTTGAATGCTGCAGAAGTAACGCTGGATTGACAGCATGGCCAATGTATTCAACCTTTTCTAGCCCATCGTGTTGAATGTTTATCCTTTTAAACACCCACCCCACTGAATATCAGGCTAGTAATTGCTTTGCAATGCTTGCAGTTAGCCACTGATTCCTTCCAAACCACTCATTGTTGAATTAGCGATTTCCAACTTGGTGTGTAATGTTTATGTCCAATGGCCGACGAGCACCGCTAAGTTTTATCATAATTTCTCATATGACAAGGATTTGCCAGTAGATTGTCGACTTAATTCATGATGACTGCTAGCTAAGTATGACGTTGACATGATCAGTCCAATCAAAGCTACGGCAGATATAATGTGATTTGATGTCATTTTATCTGTGGCCAATGACCTTGAGCCTTCTTGGATGGACACTTCTAATGTAACTCAATGGCTGCGTTTCAAACATATAAAAGACACACCCTCGTCCACTTACCCTCGCCTTATGCCCTTGGGGGAATCCCCGTGGCCATATTTGTCGGTCCAAATGATTAGCCAAGCAAGGGAAGTTTGCAACGTAAGCCCCTCAGCCCTCGTTTTTAATGGAATTTGCGGGTGTGCAATTATGTTCACTTCGGGGCCTGAAATGCCCCATAATTCAATTTGCGATGATGGTACATCCGCTAAGAAAAGTCAGCCAAAATCCCAAGGTCAATATGGAGTCAACAGTGTAAGTAAAAACAAATGTAAATAAGTTAGAAATTGTGCTGCTAATACACCAACACGTCTTGTAAATGTTTTTGTTTTGTTAGCTTTTGGAAATTGTAGAAATAAATGTTCATTCAGAAGTTCCAGCTAGGCAGGCTAACGCTAGTTAGCTAATTAATTTGCTAGCTATCATACATGAATAAATATATAGTTAATATAAGTAGACGTGCAATCATAACGTCATCAGAAGTGTCCACTTCATTTTAGGGCTGAGGAGAAAGGATGTGTCTTAAGTGTTTGGAATGCAGCCTATGACGGCACCCAAAGGGCTTGAGTTTTGGAACTCTACCTTTTTAGATTTTGCCTTGACATAATGTCCCCATGAGTGACAGGACACTGAGCCAATCACTGCGCAACTAGGGAACACGTTTGTGTTAAACCAAATCATCATGGAAACGCATTTCATTTGGTGTATCAAGCAAGAAGGCAGTAACTGCAGTCTAGGGTTAAAGATCATGTCCATGTTAATAAAAAAACTGACATCTTAGTAAGACAACCACATCTCCAATGATCTGCCTACAATTCATTTGCCTCGACAGTAAAACAACTTTGAAGTCCTTTTTTTCCAGTTTCACTCCATGAGCATTTACTGCTCTTTTGCTTGGTATGGCAGAGCTGTGATTTGATTGACGAACAACAAGCTTGGCTCATAAATGTTGTCTAACTGAAAAAGTCAATCTCATATCCTTGCCGTTCATAAATCATACAACCATATCGCATCGGGACAAGTAAACTAAAGATCTCGTTTGTATTTTCGATATGAACTCTTATCAGGACTTGACAGACAGTGATGTTAGGCTACTGACGAGTCACTCAGTTTATCGAATCGCATCGGTAAGAGTTGATTTGGCTTCATTCGCATAGTGGTAGTTTTGTTGGTGATTAACTGCAGTTAAATGATAACGTTCGATGAATATGGTGAATCCTCACTGCAGAAAAATAGGTAGGCTAGTGAAACGATAGCCTCACTCTGGTCCGAAAGAGAACTTATTGATTTATTTCCAAAGCTAATGATGCATATGTTATTTTCAAATATGTTGATCTATGTCTACTGATTTTAATCAAAGTGTTGACAATGGAGTAGTCAACTGCTGCTTCATTCTTCAATTATACCTGTATCGCAGATTGCTGAGAAAATGCCTCTTATAAGGGAACTTTATGCCTGTGGAAGTCAACAAACTCTTAAAAGATTAATTAAGAAGAAATCTGTGGGTCAGGTCATTAAACAAGTGTTTTTTTTCTTCAATAAATGACGTAACTGACGACAGTTAAATTAGTGGAAGAATTTCAATAAGTGTTTTCAACTTTCCTTGTGAATTGTCATTTATTCAAATATATACTATTTTAGAGCCATTTTTTACATTTGAAGAAGTGCTCGTCACACAATTTCTTTGATTTAAAATGTAACTTAATTTATATTTTAAGATAATTTGGTCTATTTACTTAATTTGAAGAACAAACATTGTGGCAATTCTTATCTTACAGTAAAATTCTTTAATCTCAAGAGAAGACTGGATAAAAAATTACGGTTTCTTTTCTTAATTAAAAAATAGTCTTTATTGTCTAAGCCAAGACAATATTTAATCAAAAATAGCAATACACTAGATTCATCCATTTTCAGTCATTTTAATTTTAAACAATACCACCAAAAAAATCAAATTTGGGAGGTAAACTCAAAAGTATTCAATAATTTCGCTGAGTATTTCGGATGGAATCAAGGTATTGGAGGCCACCAAAATAGAGCTTGTTTCCCAGAAAATTATTAACCACCTGGCCCGGGCGATCCCACCTGGCTACTTTTATATTTAGTTAGCAACTCCATGTCCTTGTGGAAAACATGTAGGTTACCCCCCCTATACTGATCATTTAGGTTACCCCCCCTATACTGATCATTTAGGTTACCCCCCCTATTCTGGTCATTTAGGTTACCCCCCCCCCCCCTATACTGGTCATTTAGGTTACCCCCCCCCCCTATACTGGTCATTTAGGTTACCCCCCCCCTATACTGGTCATTTAGGTTACCCCCCCCCCCTATACTGGTCATTTAGGTTACCCCCCCCCCCTATACTGGTCATTTAGGTTACCCCCCCCCCCCCTATACTGGTCATTTAGGTTACCCCCCCCCCCCCCCTATACTGGTCATTTAGGTTACCCCCCCCCCCCCCTATACTGGTCATTTAGGTTCCCCCCCCCCCCCTATACTGGTCATTTAGGTTACCCCCCCCCCCCCTATACTGGTCATTTAGGTTACCCCCCCCCCCCCTATACTGGTCATTTAGGTTACCCCCCCCCCCCCCCCCCCCCATACTGGTCATTTAGGTTACCCCCCCCCCCCCCCCTATACTGGTCATTTAGGTTACCCCCCCCCCCCCCCCCCCCCAGACTGGTCATTTAGGTTACCCCCCCCCCCCCCCCCCATACTGGTCATTTTGGTTACCCCCCCCCCCCCTTTACTGGTCATTTGGTTACACCCCCCCCCCCCTATACTGGTCATTTAGGTTACCCCCCCCCCCCCCTATACTGGTCATTTAGGTTACCCCCCCCCCCCCTATTACTGGTCATTTAGGTTTACCCCCCCCCCCCCCCTATACTGGTCATTAGGTTACCCCCCCCCCCCCCTATACTGGTCATTTAGGTTCCCCCCCCCCCTATACTGGTCATTTAGGTTACCCCCCCCCCCTATACTGGTCATTTAGGTTACCCCCCCCCCTATACTGGTCATTTAGGTTACCCCCCCCCCCCTATACTTTTCATTTAGGTTACCCCCCCCCCCCCTATACTGGTCATTTAGGTTACCCCCCCCCCTATACTGGTCATTTAGGTTACCCCCCCCCCTATACTGGTCATTTAGGTTACCCCCCCCCCCTATACTTTTCATTTAGGTTACCCCCCCCCCCTATACTGGTCATTTAGGTTACCCCCCCCCCTATACTGGTCATTTAGGTTACCCCCCCCCCTATACTGGTCATTTAGGTTACCCCCCCCCCCTATACTGGTCATTTAGGTTACCCCCCTATACTGGTCATTTAGGTTACCCCCCTATACTGGTCATTTAGGTTAACCCCCCCCCCCCCCCCCTATACTGGTCATTTAGGTTACTCCCCCCTATACTGGTCATTTAGGTTACCCCCCCCTCCCATACTGGTCATATATGCATTGTCATTGCAGGTAGTGGCTTTTCTTCCGTTGGCTGGGGGGGAGGGGGAGGTGTCCTGGGACCATCTGGGCGAGTCGTGTCTACTTGGTGCTATCGTCAATGTTCTGGACGTCAGCCCTACACCCCAGGAGGAGAACCCAGAGTACTGTGAGTCAGTCAATAGTGGTTTACAACTTGTCTGGTTGCCATAACTGCATGTCCTTGAGAACAATAAAATGAAGTAAGTTGTGTGTCTCTTATGCAGCTGGCCTAGACTTCGGGGCCCTGCTGGTTACGTCAAACCACCTTCCGTCACGCACCAAGGTTCCTCTGGTGGTGTTTGTCCATGGTGAGAGAAACCTCTGGAGAATCTAGCTCCTGGGCCCGTATTCATAAAGCGTCTCGTAGTAGGAGCACTGGTCTAGGATCAAATCTTCGCTGTATATTTAATTTGTATAAAAACTGATCCTAGATCGGCACTCCTATTCTGAGATGCTTTTATGTATATGGGAACTGATCTATGAAAGAGATCACGGAGGACTCACTGAAGCTTGTGTTCTTTCCCAGGTGGGCCGCACTCCCAGTTCTTTGCGGAGTGGAATGTCACTACAGCAGTCCTGGTCAAACTGGGCTTTGCTGTACTCATGGGTAAGATAGTGGACTTCCTCCTTGGCTCATACCCACACACACTGGTATCCACTGTTAGAATATTGTTTCTCGCTCTGTGTTTTGTAGTGAATTACCGGGGTTCCACTGGCTTTGGCCAGGACAGCATCCTCTCTCTGGCCGGTAACATCGGCAGCCAAGACGTGAAGGATGTGCAGGTACCGAGTGAGCTCTCAGCTGAAAATGACTACAAGTGTTTCAACCCAGGGTGTCAGTCAGGTTGCTAATTTTTGTTCTAACTCAATACTACTAACACACCTTGTTCAACTAACCTCTTCCTAACTATCATTCCCAGAGGGCTGTGCTAACTGCCCTTGCTGACCAAACTGCTGAGAAGCTCTTAACCCTTGACCCTGATAAAGTGGTGGTGATGGGTGGGTCCCACGGAGGCTTCCTGGCCTGCCACCTGATTGGCCAGTTCCCAGACTTCTACAAGGCGTGTGCCGTCAGGAACCCAGTCATCAACGCTGCCACCTTACTGGGAACCAGTGACATCGTGGACTGGTGAGACTTGACACTGTCTCTGTGTATCAGTGTATAGGACTGGGGAGTCCTAAATGAGACTGTAAAACACTAATTGTAGTGCACTAGTTGGGGGATGGAAAGTGTGTGCACTGCATATTTAAGATACTGTAAAAATAATAAATAAATAAAAATACAAGTACTATGCAAATACAATGTGATTAATTGGTTGGTTGATGGATAGTTGTCCTGTGTCTCCCTCTACCTTTCCTAGGCGTTACTCTAGTGTGGGGCTGCAGTACTCTTATGACCAGCTGCCCACCCCAGAGGCTCTCACCACCATGCTCCAGAAATCCCCCATCACCTACGCACCTCAGGTTTGAGGTTCATGCACACAAATACAAACACACTCCCCTATAGCTGTCAGAGACAAGCATATCATTTGGTTTCGTCCGTCTGTGTCCAGATCAAGGCCCCAGTGCTCCTGATGCTGGGGGGTAAAGACAGGAGAGTGTCCCCTTACCAAGGTTTGGAGCTGTACCGCTCTCTGAAGAGCAGGGGCTCCCCCGTCAGGTGACAACCGCTTGTTATATTATCCATCATCCTGCCCACATAAAAAAATAACTATAGAACACTACAGTACTTACTATAGAATTTGGCTCAAATGCATTAAGGAAAGAAATTCCCCCAAATAACTTTTAACAAGGCACACCTGTTAATTGAAATGTATACCAGGTGACTACCTCATGAAGCTGGTTGAGAGAATGCCATGAGTGTGCAAAGCTGTTATCAAGGCAAAATGTGGCTACTCTGAAGAATCTCAAATGTTAAAATATATTTTGATTTGTTTAACACTTTTTTGGTTACATGATTCAATATGTGTTATTTCATACTTTTGTTGTCTTCACTATTATTCTACAATGAAGAAAATAGTAAAAATAAGGAAAAACCCTTGAATGAGTAGGTGTGTCCAAACTTTTGACTTACTGTCGATGAAAACGCTCTTGGTACATATTATGATCTGCAGCTTATGAGGTATTCGTACTCAGGCGACCAAAAACTTGAGACTTCCTTAAAATTAGTTTGTGCACCAGCTGTTGAGACACTCCTGCCCCTCTCAGCTTACCCGAGGCTGCCTTCTGATCTTACCAGTGAGGTGTATTGTCCTTGTTCAGGCAAGACTCCTTGAAATGTAGGATATTGCAGTTCTTCAGGTCCTGTTGATAGGATAGTCGCCAACAGTTGGTTCTCTAGTGATTGTACGTTCGCCCACAAAACAGACGGCAATGGCGGTCTAGATGCGCGCCGACGTAGCCTAATCATGACGCCGCCTCGCCTCTTTCGCCGCTGCTTCCTCTTTCGAGTCCCGGGGATCAGGGCCAGGTCCGGGGTAAACGACCAGAGCTGCCGACTCGTTGAAGTAGAAATCTCTATCCGAATCGAGGTTCGCGATTGCTGTTCTATAGCAGAATTTGATTGCTGTTCTATAGCAGAATTTGGTCAGGAGCCGGTAAGACGGCAGCTATCCACTGCAGCGCCGTCCTAGTTTAGCATTGTTAGATGATTCGTTGACCTGTGTGAACTCTGGGCCGTATTTGTTAGGTACCTAATAGAAGCAGAACAAACAGGGAGGGACTACCTGAACTTGTCCAATAAGAAATTGCTTGCTTTTGTTTTCCTACGTTGTCCGCTAATAAATACAACTGCTTGCCCTTGCAGGTTGCTTTGGTTTGCGGAGGACGCCCACTCTCTGGCTCGTGTGGACACTCAGGCTGACTGCTTCCTCAATGTGGTGCTGTGGTTCCAGCAGCACCTCTACCTGCACTGAGCCTCTACTGGTATGACTGGGGACACAAAGGGAACTGTGGAATTAAGACATCCACACTTGTGTGTACTGTACTCCCTTTGTACATTTCAGTTGTTACCAGGTCCTTCTGCTGTTTTCTATGGTTGCATTATGCCAGCAATAAATGTTTTGTTGAAAATATGACCTTTTGCGTTGATTGTGTACAACCTTCCGTGAGCTCCATGAGGCAATGGATGATTTAACTGCAGATGTGGGATTCCTGTGGATTTGTCTGGAAAACATCCAAAACACCAGTGTTGGGGACGTTACTCTAAAAATCTAGTTTGCCATGCTACCTATTACTTCACACTGGAAGAAGTTAAGCAAGACATAGCTGACTTAACTGTTTTTAATTCCAAGCACAGATGGGACCCTTGGAAATGAATTTGCTTAGGCATTAATCATGTAAAACACATTTCTTTATTGTGACACGGCGTCAGTGAGATTCAAATCTATGATCTTCTGTTTCCTATCCATGGAATTAGTCTACTGCACAACCAGAATGGAGCTAGCATACCATGTTTTTTTAACTCATACGAGGCTGTTCATTTGTCTATTCAAACAAACCCCATTTCAAAGGAAACAAACACACATTAGGATTAGGTGTGGCCAATTAGTCAGCACAGCCAACACCCCTAAACGTTACTAAAGTTTCCTTGTGGTTTTTATGGAACATTAACGTTCTCTGAACGTTACTAAAGTTTCCTTGTAGTTTTTATTTGGAAGTTTTCTTAATGTTCTTCGAACAATTTGAGAACATGACTTCACATAGAACCATGAGGAAACCTGTAGGAAACATTATACTGAAATTTCCACAACGTTGTTTCTTAACATTCTCTGACCTATTTGACAACATTCCCAATGTCAGACCAGTTGGAGAATGTTCCTATAACATTACCAAAAATGAAATGTAACCTTGTTTGAACTTTTAGGGAACGTTCTATTAAAGTAATGACTTTTTTTTTGTGGAGTCCCTTAAATGTGCTGAGTGTTCCAAAGCCAAGCAACTATCCAGCACCATTCCCAGAAAGTTGTGGGAAGGTTGTGTGCAAATAAACCATAGGACCACCATGTTCTCACCAAGCTCTAAGAAACATATGGTTCTCAGAACGTTATGTGCCAGCTGGGTAGTTCACTGCATCCAAATTATTTAGTGTGTTCATATGAGAAAATGGGAAATGTCATAGACGACAAATTGCAAGACTGATCACGTTGTGGTCATATGTTAAAATGTGTTATTTATCCTATTACAATGTTTCAAGTGAGAATTATGGAGGGTGTAAACACTTGACACTCAGTGTCGTAACACTTTATGACACGGTCATAACAGCTGACATAACTTGTCATATGGTCAACAGTCATGACCAATATATTTACACCTGTTGTGACATATTGCATTGCTTTGTGGCTGTTACTGACACCATAGGTGTCAACCCACATTTATTCAAATTAGTTTTCTCCCTGCCATGAAGTTTCTTTTCATTTGAGTTTTTCTTAAATCCTTTTTTGTAATGAATTCTTGATGGGTTTTTTTCTCCATGTTTTAATTAAGTAGCTTTTAGGAAATCAACTTTATGACACTTTCATGAAGCATATTGACCATCCTGTGTCACTTCACTTGGACTAATAAAATACACTTTATGACACTGTCAAGAAGCATTGTGACCATTGTCATGACGTTGGCCTGTGGGTAAGGTTTATGACCCCCCCCCCCATAAATACCTTTCTCCCTTCCCCTCTCTTACTGACCCTACTGAAGGACTGCTGTCCTGTTAAATATAGAGAGTCTGGGAACATCAAACAAATGGGGAAAGGAACCATATTTTGGTAATAAAACCAGTTGGAAATATGCTTGATAACGTAATGAGTATGGAGGTCAGTTCATTGTTATCTGGGACATTATGATTGATGACAGGACGACATAAACTGTACCTGAGAAAGTATACACCCTCTTATCAGAGTCACATGGAATTGTTATGCAATTGAAATGTTTGATATTGAAATTGTTTGTTAGGAGATTAAATGTAATTTTAGCTTCCAAATGAGAGAATTGGGTTTTCATAAGGAAAGTGCCCTGCTCGATCAGTGGCCCAACCCTGTGAAGAGACAGGGGTTATAAACGATGAAACACCTCCTTCCCCCCTCTCCACTATATAAGACTTTGACGAAAAGACATTGGGGGTTCCAGTACGGGAGGTCTGCAGCCTCTACGTTAGAAGGACACACATATCAAGGACAGAACTAAGCCAACCTCGGCGTGAGCTATGGTATGAACTGGTATGAACTTTGAGCTTATTCACTACAGAAGTGATACTTCCTAGCCGTTGAGTTAGCAGCTGCCGCTGTCGACGGGGGCTAGGAAAGGACGGACGACGGATCCAGTCTAACAACCAGACGAAGATACCACCACGTATCCAGTTTACCACCATTGACATTCTTCCACTACAGGAAGACCTGTTGGCCAACCCGGCCAGCATCTACGACCAATCTACCGAAGCGCAGCTCAGAGTAAATATTTATTGCATTTTCCTTTTCCAAATGGCCGGTAATTTAGAATGCATAAGATAATGTATTTACGATAGCATAGCTGCTGTTTCTTTGTTCCTAAATCTTCCCGCTCTTTCATTCAAGCCCAACCCCCTTTCCTTTGTGTAACCAGGTTCTGTCCACCGGGACGTTTTCTGTATGACATCATTGGTGTTCTGTGTATTTGTAATTCTGTGTGATTAGTTAGGTATTTAGTAAATAAATAATTAAACCCAATTTTGTATTGCTGATTCAACTTCTTAGCCAGGGTTCGTGAAGATAACCAAGAATTTACAACTTTCATTATGAGACTGAAAATAAGTTAAGGGTTAATATTGACTGCTATCGATGTAAAATATTACTAAGTATTTTAAGAGTTTATTCGGAAGATAACAGCTCTATAAACGTTCTTCCGTGGTGCCCCGACTTTCTAGTTAATTACATTTACATGATTAGATTAATCAGGTAATATTAATTACAGAGAAATCATTTTATAAGTTAGCATGTCATATCACTTAATCCGGCATAGCCAAAGACACGACACCATCATATAAGCCTATCGCGTACATGCCCTCTATCAGACATCAGTCAAAAAGAGGGTGTCTTGTCAGCTCCTGAAATCTGCTCCTGCATTCATCCCGGTCATCAGCAACTGAGCTTTGGGGTAGGTGCATGTCTGACTAGTACGCAATTACAATTTAATATGGTCAATAAAAAAAATAATGATGTAATGTTTTGTGGGTTTGACACTCTTACGTAGGTGTCATAACCAGACATAAAATAATGTAATATATGGCACAACAGGTCTAAATGTGTCATGACGGTGTTATGTCTGCAGTTATGACATGGTTATGACTGTCAAAGTGTTATGACTCTAGGTGTCAAAGCGTTACCGGCAGGTCTGATGCCGAAAAAGAAACTAAATTATTGCACACTTTACCCATATTTTATGGGTAAAGGTTAGCTTCTGTAGTTCGCTACACTACTACATGGCACAACAAGTCATTACCTACTGAATGTAGTTCCCTACTCCCCAACACTGCAAAACACCATAGTCCACTGCAGACAAAAACATATACCTTCCGTGTTCAGACAACACTCACTCCCACAAGGGCACAGTGGCACCTCTACAGATTACGTAACATACACAGGGGGCACAACCACACCTTCATAGATGCCAATCACACTTGGTATGAAGATAGAACTGAGTCTCTCCATGGTAAAGTAGTCTTTTTCAGGCAGGTGGTGTACAATCCAATACTTCAACCCTCCTTTGGTGAGATTGAAAGAACCCAAAACAATGTGAGACAGAATCTGAGGATAGGGAAAGAAAATGCAGTTTAAAATGTTTTCCTCATGACAAATGTATTTGAATATGAATGTTTCTGTTACTGTAGGGCTAAAACAGCAATACCTCTAGGTTAATATCATTTATGATGGGTTGAACCCAAGCCGCCATCGCTTAACCATATTTCATGGTCATCTGTAAACGTGGTTCTAGTTAATCTGATCTATCCAACCGGATCTCAATTTACCATCCTGTGGAGTACAGTGCAGTTCTGGTATCCACCACCAGAGAGCAGTAGTGGGTGGTGGTGCTGTTGGCTGAGACCACTCTATCTTTGACCATGGCAGCATGGCTAAGTCATCATCGTGTCCTCACCTCTGCTGTTGATGTTGGCTGGTGTCAATACTGAGCAGAGTGGTAGCAGTAGTACCCTGATGGCTAAAACATAAGATCAGAACCCAGTAGAGAGAGAGAGGCAGGCGGAAGGAAGGAAACACGAGCACTGTCGGGAGGGCAAGAGTGGACCCAGAGCGAGAGAAGTGGGCCGATTTGTAGAAATATGGCTCTGTTATGCGCTGGCCTTTGTGTTACGGTTCTGTATTTCAATGGTGGCCTGCGGCCTGTGTGAGGGCTGTTTCTGTACTGTCTGTTGTGTGTCATGTGTTGATGTCATTCATAGTGTCTGTTTGTATACCTCCCTGCATGTTACTCATTGTTTATCAGAATCTTAGTCTGTACCCAGTTAACACATTTGGTTCCTTGGAAATTGTGGGAACAACGTTTTTGGTTTCCCATTGGTTCTGTGAACAAAGCCATACGTTTCCTGACGAGTAAACTGAACTTTTAAAAAATGTTCTGAGAACGGAAGTGAACATTTCTCCTGTTCTGGGAACGTTCATTTTTAGGTTGCAGGGAGGTTCTGAGAACGTTTTACTATGGTTCCCTGAAACTTTTCATGGGATGTTTTATTAACCTTCTGAGAATGGAAATTCTAGGTTATTTGAAGGTAATTAAATAACGTACTTAAAACATATATTTTAATAACACTGCTAGGTTAGTTTGACTGTTTTTAATTCCAAACGCAGATAGGACCCTTGGAAATGAATTTGCTTCGGCATTAATCATGCAAACACTTTCTGTATTAAGGCAGTGAGATTTGAACCTATGACTTTCTGTTTTCTATTCATAGAATTAGTCCACTGTGCCACTAGGATAGAGCTAGCATTCTGTGTTTTTTTATATTTGTATTCATACAAAGCTGTTCATTTTAGTCTATTCAAATAGACCCCATTTCAAAGGAAACACGCACTCATTAAGATCAGGTGTAGCCAATTAGTGGGCGCGGCCAACACACCTCAACACAACTATGAGGATGTACAACATTCTTACTACTGTTTTCTTGTGGTTTTTATGGAAAGGTTTCTTAATGTTCTGAGAACATGACTTTAACTAGAACCAGGAGGAATCCCGCAGAAAAACATTGTGCTGAAGTACTGAAATTCACACAGGAGAACATTGTTTGTTTCTTAATGTTCTCGGAACAATTTGAGAACACGACTTGAAATACAACCATAAGGAAACCTGTAGGAAATGATCTGAAATTCCCACCTAAGAAACATATGTTTCTCAGAATGTTATGTGCCAGCTGGGCAGAAATCTGTGGAAATGACCACAGGGTCTCCCTACACAACTCTACACCACAGTAATCTGTTCCATTGTATTCTCTACTTATACACCAACCGCACTGTCAGAGATACTGTAGAGTCAGACACTCCTGTGTGTGTGTCTGGGAGAGTGGGCTTCGCCAAAGGGCCTGTTTGACCATAAAGCCTTAAAGGCCAGTGTGATGGGAACTGGGCAGCAGCTACCTAATTTAATTCAGGTTCACAGCACTGCTCTGTGAAGACTGGACCTTTGACCAGCTCCCTGTAGCTCGTCCACACATCTGAGGCCCAACCCACTGTGAGGTCAGAGGTCATGCATAACAGGATGCCTGTGAACCCACACAGCCTTTGGTCCAGCTGACCAGGGTCACCAGGTGGTCAGCAAGACCTGTGACCAGTGAGAGCCAGCCTCACGATTGTTGTGTTACCTCTGACCTGAATGTAGCATCTTTCATCTGAGGGACATAGAGGATAGATGGAACATATAAGGTTTTTAACAACAGGAGCTAGAGCCATGTGTTAAGAATCTCTCTCTATCTCTCTTCAATTCAATTTATTTTATTGGCATGATGTAACAATGTAGATATTGTCAAAGCTTACTTTAGATATTTACAATATGAAAATAATAAGAATCAAAATTGTCAACAGGACAACAGTAACAACAATAACCAAGGGTCAAAATAACCACACATTGAACAATAACAATAAGCATACAGTAGAGGACATGTGCAGGTTGATTGGTCTGTCAGACACTGTCCCTCATCTTATGGCAGGCAGCAATGTAGTGCGCTGCCAACCGACAGCTCTCTGCGTCCTCCCCCAACAGGACGGGTAGCCTACTCTCATCAGAGAGGTCTTTGAAACCTTGAATAGGGGATTCAAATTTGGGGAAATGACACTCTCTAATTGTTTTATATTTTTGACATTTTGTCAGGAAATGCAGCTCTGTCTCAGTGGTTGCACAGCCTTTCCTCTACAGGGCTTTCCTGTGTCTACCCTTCTCAATGGCAAGGCTGTGCTCACTGAGCCTGTATTTGGCGTTGTTCTGCGTTTGTATCAATTTGAACGGTGTTGTAGAGTGTTTTAAAATGGGTTCAACTGTTCTGCCTGCGGCTATGGAACCCTGACCTGTTCACCGGACGTGCAACCTGTCCCAGACCTGCTGGAACCCTGACCTGTTCACCAGATGTGCTACCTGTCCCAGACCTGCTGGAACCCTGACCTGTTCACCGGATGTGCTACCTGTCCCAGACCTGCTGTCCCAGACCTGCTAGAACCCTGACCTGTTCACCGGACGTGCTACCTGTCTCAGACCTGCTGTTTTCAACTCTCTAGAGATAGCTGGAGTGGTAGAGATACTCTCAAAGATCGGCTATGAAAAAGCCAACTGACACACTCTTGAGTTGCTGACTTTTTACACCCTCGACAACAACTATGATTATTATTATTTGACCATGCTGGTCATTTATGAACATTTGAACATCTTGGCCATGTTCTGTTATAATCTCCACCCCGGCACAGCCAGAAGAGGACTGGCCACCCCTCATAGCCTGGTTCCTCTCTAGGTTTCTTCCTAGGTTTTGGCCTTTCTAGGGAGTTTTTCCTAGCCACCGTGCTTCTACACCTGCATTGCTTGCTGTTTGGGGTTTTAGGCTGGGTTTCTGTACAGCACTTTGAGATATCAGCTGATGTACGAAGGGCTATATAAATACATTTGATTTGAATTTGATTGTAGGCCTGTTGTAAGGCAGGTCCTCACCAGACATCACCGGCAACAACGTCGCCTATGGGCACAAACCCACTGTTGCTAGACCAGACAGGACTGGCAAAAAGTGCTCTCACACGAGTCGCGGTTTTGTCTCACCAGGGGTGATGGTCGGATTCGCGTTTATCTTCAAAGGAATGAACGCTACACCAAGGCCTGTACTCTGGAGCGGGATCAATTTGGAGGTGGAGGGTCCATCATGGTCTGGGTCGGTGTGTCACAGCATCATCGGACTGAGCTTGTCGTCATTGCAGGCAATCTCAACGCTGTGCGTTACAGGGAAGACCTCCTCCCTCATGTGGTACCCTTCCTTGCAGGCTCATCCTGACATGACCCTCCATCATGACAATGCCACCAGCCATACTGCTCGTTCTGTGCGTGATTTCCTGCAAGACAGGAATGTCAGTGTTCTGCCATGGCCAGCGAAGAGCCCGGATCTCAATCCCATTGAGCCTGTCTGGGACCTGTTGGATCAGAGGGTGAGGGCGAGAGCCATCCCCCCCCCCCCCTAGAAATGTCTGGGAACTTGCAGGTGCCTTGGTGGAAGAGTGGGGTAACATCTCACAGCAAGAACTGGCAAAGTCCATGAGAAGATGCACTGCAGTACTTAATACAGCTGGTGGCCACACCAGATACTGTTACTTTTGACCCCCCCTTTGTTCAGGGTCACATTCAATCTGTTAAGTCACATTTGTGGAACTTGTTGAGTTTGTCTCAATTGCTGAATCTTATGTTCATACAAATATTTACACATGTTAAGTTCGCTGAAAATAAACGCAGTTGACAGTGAGAGGACGTTTCTTTTTTTGCTGAGTTTAATTGGTACCTTCTCATGCATTGTCTTTGGTATCTGCATTACAATGTCAACATTCAAATATGTTTTTTAAACCCACTTAAGGAAAATAATGAACAGATACAGCCTTGGTGTGAGTGTTTATTACATTTCATTTATCCATAATCAATTAATATGCCTAACCCTTTGGGTTATTACATAGCATTGCTTGTCAAAATACATCTCCATTGTTCAATGCACTCCTTGAATACCTACATATGCATTTGTATATTCACATATGCATTATTATGCACAACCAACCTGCATAAAAATATACATGACAAATGACACCTTAATTCTCTTAGTCCTTTTCCCATATTTGAAGTCTAAAAATAACTTAATTTAAAAACCATACTGTTCTCCCACTTTCAATAAATTAGAAAGTAAAATACATTACCAAAAATGGTTTAGATGATCTTCCAAAATATTAATTAAAAAAAAGGTACAATAAACTACCTTTTTGTTTTATTTTCAGGCATCTCATAGGTCAGTTTTATTGTGGTGTTAAATAAAATAAAAACACGCGTTTGCATTGTCTGCAAAGTCCCTGGTTTGGCAGCAGCCACTGGGTCCTGTGAGACGACGGGCACGGAGCAGGATGACAATTTGGGCCAGGGGGCTGTACAGGAGGGTGCAACGTCACAGAAGGTTCACTATAGAAATGTACTGTGTAAAACAGATAGGATTGTCTGCCATTTTGAATAGGAAATCATGTCAGCTCTGTTTAGTACATTGGTCTCCAACATTCCAGACCTTTTGCTTCAATGAATACACCCTAGTCTTCTTCTCCTCGGTCTTCGTCCTATATGGCTACGGCACGTTCCATCAATTCCTCACATCACATCTGCTCTCTTGTCCCTCACTTTGTTCCTTAGTTTAGTCCTGGCTTTGAATGCCGCTGAGTTGAACAGATGCTGTGAGAGGAAAATAAATCAACAGGTTAGACTTACACCCTTCAAAATAAAGAATGACAATATGGAGGGCAGTCTTGTGAAGACTAGGCAAACTCATAACATTTCATGGTACTGCTAAATCAAAACGGACCAGTACATTTTGTTTAACCGACATGCATTTACACTGAACAAAAATAAACGCAACATGTAAAATGTTGGTCCCATGTTTCATGAGCTGAAATAAAAAATCCCAGACATTTTCCATTTGCACAAAAAGCTTATTTCTCTCAAATTCTGTGCAATTTATTATTATTTTTTTACATCCCTGTTAGTGAGCCCTTCTCCTTTGCAGAAATAATCTTTCTACCTGACCGGTGTGGCATATAAAGAAACTGATTAAACAGCATGATCATTACGCAGGTGCACCTTGTGCTAGGGACAATAGAAGGCCACTTTAACCTGTTGGGGCTAGGGGGCAGTATTTGCACGGCCGGATAAAAAACGTACCCGATTTAAACTGGTTACTACTCTTGCCCAGAAACGAGAATATGCATATAATTAGTAGATTTGGATAGAAAACTCTAAAGTTTCTAAAACTGTTTGAATGGTGTCTGTGAGTATAACAGAACTCATATGGCAGGCCAAAACCTGAGAAGATTCCATACAGGAAGTGCCCTGTCTGACAATTTGTTCTCCTTCTGTGGCATCTCTATCAAAAATACAGCATCTCTGCTGTAACGAGACATTTTCTAAGGCTTCCATTGGCTCTCAGAAGGCACCAGAAAGTGTAATGGGGTGTCTGCAGTCTCTGGGCGAAGTACAGCAGCTCTGTTTGTGAGTGGTCAGGCTGGGAACAGTGAGACTGAGAAGCGGGTTCATGAGAATTCTCAATTTTTTTCTTTCAGCCTTTGAATGAATACAACGTCACCCGGTTGGAATATTATCGCTATTTTACGAGAAAAATAGCATAAACATTGATTTTAAACAGCGTTTGACATGCTTCTAAGTACGGTAATGGAATATTTTGCATTTTTTTGTCACGAAATGTGCTCGCGCATCACCCTTCGGATACTGACCTGAACGCACGAACAAAACGGAGCTATTTGAATATAACTATGGATTATTTGGAACAAAAACAACACTTGTTGAAGTAGAAGTCCTGGGAGTGCATTCTGACGAAGAACAGCAAAGGTAATCCAATTTTTCTTATAGTAAATCTGAGTTTGGTGAGGGCCAAACTTGGTGGGTGTCAAATTAGCTAGCCGTGATGGCCGGGCTATGTACTCAGGATATTGCAAAATGTGCTTTCGCCGAAAAGCTATTTTAAAATCTGACACCGCGATTGCATAAAGGAGTTCTGTATCTATAATTCTTAAAATAATTATGTATTTTGTGAACTTTAATCGTGAGTAATTTAGTAAATTCACTGGAAGTTTGCGATGGGTATGCTAGTTCTGAACATCACATGCTAATGTAAAAAGCTGTTTTTTGATATAAATATGAACTTGATTGAACAAAACATGCATGTATTGTATAACATAATGTCCTAGGAGTGTCATCTAATGAAGATCAAAGGTTAGTGCTGCATTTAGCTGTGGTTTTGGTTTTTGTGACATATATGCTTGCTTTGAAAATGGCTGTGATTATTTTTGGCAGGGTACTCTCCTGACATAATCTAATGTTTTGCTTTCGCTGTAAAGCCTTTTTGAAATCGGACAATGTGGTTAGATTAACGAGAGTCTTGTCTTTAAAATGGTGTAAAATAGTCATATGTTTGAGAAATTGAAGTTATAGCATTTTTGAGGTATTTGTATTTCGCGCCACGCGATTCCACTGGCTGTTTACTAGGCGGGACGCAAACTGTTTTAGAGAATTTAGCAGTACGTCCGACCGGCCTCACAACTGCAGAGCACGTGTAACCACGCCAGCCCAGGGCGTCTTCATGTAGTGGATCGTCAATGAGGGGCTGCTAAGGAGTATTTCTGTCTGTAATAAAGTTATTTTGTGGGGAAAAACTCATTCTGATTGGCTAAGCCTGGCTCCCCAAAGGGTGGGCCTATGCCCTCCAAGGCCCACCCACTTGGCTGCACCCCTGCCCAGTCATGCGAAATCCATAGATTAGAGCCTAATGAAATGATTTTAATTGATTGATTTTCCTTATATGAACTGTAACTCAGTAAAATGTTTGAAATTGTTGCATGCTAAGTTGATATTTTTGTTCAGTATAATTAGACAGTGGAGATCTCACATGAAATGCACCATATGGTTGTTGAACAGGTTAAGTGGGTATTTGTCAGTGGTCGTGGTTTCATGACGAGGGGTTATGTGCCGGTGGGAGGTGTGTTTGGAGACAGTCATAGGCCATGGGGGTCACCTTCTCGAAACGAGAGATCTTGCTGGATTTGACAGACGAGTCCAGTATCAGGGGGGGTCCCAGGCCAAATATGTCCCTCAGCAGCGGGTTAAACTAGAGAGACAAGACCAGGCACACCATTTAAAAACTAGCCATTTCCAACGGATAATTAAGAGGCAAGCAAGCATCACAAACCTTCCAGAAAGATTTGATTAGAACATGCTGGTTGCAGAGATAGTCTCTTTATAGCATAGATATCAACTATATCCTACCAACACAGTTATAGACCTAGATGTTTGTTCAAACCTGAAGATGGTGTCTCACTCCAGACTCCAGCACCTCTTTGAAGGCGTCGTAGACCCTCCTGCGCATCCAGCTGTCGATGTAGATGCCCTCCACACCAAAGCGGATCTTCTCCTCGGAGAAGTCCTCGTTCTGCACGACATCGGGCAAAAAAGTCAATCAAAATCAACATTCCATATTTCTCTCAGTGACTGACCAACGGTCTCCAGTTACAGTGACTGGTCTGGTGTCATTTAAAAACCCTCGAGCAACGTTAGAACCTTGCACCGGTTAATGTTCAGGGTGAATCGTGGTTCCTCACCTCTATGTAATGTAGCACCTCTCTGAATATGGTGCGCTGTTTCCTCCTGTCGTTCTTGGCACGGTGCTTGTTCCCGTCGGTGGCCAGGCCCTTCAGGCACTCACACAACGTGTCGCTGTCTTCAAACTCAAATTCCTACATAGAAAAACAAGGATCAGCAGGGATATTTCCCCCACTTCCTCTCCATGGGCTCTGCATTGCCTCCATATCGTGTTTGAGCTGCCGAGCGAGTACAACCAGGGCCTGTATTTACAAAGTGTCTGAGAACGTCGGTGCTGATCTCGGATCAGGTCCCCCCCATGTCCATGTAATCATATTCATTGTGGTCTAGAAGGCATAACGGATCCTAAATCAGCACTCCTACTCATATGCTTGATACATACAGCCCCTGGTTGTTCATTAGGCAAAACATACCCTGTCTATATCTCTTCCCAGTTCAACAAGCAAGGCTATGGTCTCCCCCACAGCTATCCTGTAGTTCACGTCGCTGCTCTCCAGGCAGGCCTGTAGCTTGGGTAGATGTCTGAGCACAAGAGGAGACCGAGGACGTGAGCTGAGCAACGTGGCAGGTTATATATTCAGATCCCGGTTGTGTCTCATATAGCACCCTATTCCCCATGTAGTGGCCATACAGTACACTTCTTTAGTCAAATATGCAGTACAGGACTACGACACTAAATGGGGAACGGGGGTGTCATTTAAGACGCAGCCCCTGTGTGTCTGTGTGTGTCACTCACAGGTCCAGCAGCACAGTAAGGCGGGAGGCGGGGCAGAGGGTGACGAGCAGGGCCCAGGCATGCAGGGCGGCGCTGTGGAGCCCTGGGGCACCGGCATTTGGGGTGGGCAGGGTGCCCTCGCGGTTGGGGTACGACATGGTGAATACACTCTCCAGGTGACTCATGGATTTCACCAAGTCCTGCCACAGAGGGAAAATGGAAAAAATAATGACAGAGACAAAAAGCGAGAGAGAAAGAGTTAACCATGCATTCAGATTCAATTTCTGGATCTTGATTTTCCATACTATTTTCCATACTGATTTTCTCTTTTCCAGCTACAGAGAAATAGAATGAAAAGGATTTCTAGAGAACCTCACCTCTCCGTCTTCCGCAGCAGAAACGTAGCAGCACATACCCAGCGCTCGGGCACACTGCAAGAGGGATGAACAACTTAAAAACGGCGACTTACAAGAATGCACTCTTAGTGGAAAAACTGCCGTCGACAACAGGAGTGTGACGAAGGCCAATGGTGACACTCACGCTCTGGCGGGCGGACACACTGGCACAGCCGTCAATCATGATGGCGCTGAGGACGGGCCGGAGGATCTTGAAACCCTCCTCACCCTCGTCCCCCCCGCCGAGCTGCACGCACAGCTGGGCGCACACTGTGGCCGCTGCAGCCTGCTCCTCTCCACCACCTGAGAGAGAAGAAAGGAGAGAAGGGACAGAAACAGAGTAGAGGGATGGAAAAGGGTGGAGGGGTAAGATCCCTTTTTACAAGCTCGACAAGAGAAGTCAGGCTATCGCGGGACTTGGTCAATCAGAAGATCAACTGAATTCGTAGAGCCTAAATTCAGACTCGATGAAAGGTCCATTCTGGATAGAAATAGTTACATTTCAAGCCAAATAAAGGTACGGTAGAGTAATAGTCTAAGTCCTAATCATCTTTTCAAGTTTTGACTCAGGCCAGCGCCACCTAAAGTGATGTACGTTTGACTACATTTACCACCGTAATTCATAGACCCCAACCCACACACAGTGCTGTGGCGTCTCACCCTTGCGCAGGCTCCTCTCCAAGCAGTCGCTGACTGTGAGGCGTCTCTCTATCAGGAAGTCATAGAGCAGCTTGGAGGAAAAGGCCCCTCCCAGAGAATCTAGGGCTGCCAGGCGCGTCTTTGCACTGAGAGGGACGGGAGGAAGGGCCACGTCAGTACGTCTCTACACAGCTCTGCCTAACGCTGTCGTTACGAGAGGACAACTCTTACACCGTTGTTGAAGTATTCGCACCACTTGAGTTTTTACAGAGTGGGATTAGAGTGGACTTGTCATTTGTTTTTTGTCAACGATCTACACAAAATACTCTCTCAATGGAAAATGTGCAAAATCAAATAAAATCTACATATCATGAAAAATAAAACACTAATATATCTTGATTAGATTAGTATGCAGTCAATACATGTTAGAATCACCTTTGGCAGTGATTATAGCTGTGTCTTTCTGGGTAAGTCTAAGAGCTTTGCACACTTGGATTGTACAATATTTGCACATTAGCTTTAAAATTCTTTAAGCTCTCAAGTTGTTTGTTGATCATGCTAGACCGCCATTTTCAAGTCTTGCCATCGATTTTCAAGCAGATTTAAGTCCAAACTGTAACTAGGCCACTCAAAAACATTCAATGTTGTCTTGGTAAGCAACTCCAGTGTACATTTGGCCTTGTGTCTTAGGTTACTGTCCTGTGGAAGGGTGAATTTGACTCCTGGTGTCTGTTGGAAAGCAACAAACCAGGTTTTCCTCTAGAATTTTGCCTGTGCCTAGCTCCATACCCATAACACCATGCAGCCACCACCATGCTGATGTGTTGTGTTGTGTTTGCCCCAAACATAATGCTTTATGTGCAGGACAAAGTCAATTTCCGTGCTACATTTTTTGCAGTTTGACTTTAGTGTCTTATTGCAAACAGGATGCATGTTTTGTAATATTTTTTATTCTGTACAGGCTTCCTTCTTTTCACTCTGTCAATTAGGTTAGTATTGTGGAGTAACTACAATGTTCTTGATCCATCCTCAGTTTTCTCCTATCATAGCCATTTCACTGTTTTAAAGTCACCATTGGCCTCATGGTGAAATCCCTGAGAGGTTTCCTTCCTCTCCGGCAACTGAGTTAGGAAGAACACCTGTATCTTTGTAGTGAATGGCTATACAGTCAGACTGGTCTCTCTACTACCGCATGGCAAGCGGTACCGGAGTGCCAAGTCTAGGACAAAAAGGCTTCTCAACAGTTTTTACCCCCAAGCCATAAGACTCCTGAACAGGTAACCAAATGGTTACCCAGACTATTTGCATTGTGTAAACATAATTCCACTTTGACATTACGGGATTTTATTGTGTGTAGGCCAATGGCAAACAATGTAAATTAAATCAATTTTCGAATTCAGGCTTTAACGACAAAACGTGGAAAAAGTCAAGAGGTTTGAATACTTTCTGAAGACACCCCATGTTCCTAATGTCCATTTAGGAAAGTACTAGCAACATCGGTGGCTTTCCTTTTTTGTGCAGTTAGAATGTGTACAATAAGTCCTTTCATAAAAACATTTGAAATCCTGTGAGACGCACCTTTTGTCCATCAGGTTATCTATGCATTGTTTCAGCTTGTCCTCTGTCTCCTCCTGGGCAGTCTGTTCATCTACTGGTTCACCACCTCCCCCTGTGGTGGACAAGATAATGATGATGCTGTGTGTGTGTGTGTGTGTGTGTGTGTGTGTGTGTGTGTGTGTGTGTGTGTGTGTGTGTGTGTGTGTGTGTGTGTGTGTGTGTGTGTGTGTGTGCGCACCCACCAGTGGCCTCGTCCACGACTGAAGCGCTCTCGCTGGCGCTGCTGTAGTGACTGAGCACGTCAGACGCCAGCTCATCATCACTGGCACCTGACTCGCCCTTTACCCCATTCCTCCCGCCTACGAGAACGAGAGAAGGAATTGAGGACAGAGAGGAGAGGAAGTGAGAGCAGGACAGAGGGACCAGAGGGGAGGGGGGGGGGGGAGAGAAGAAGAGTGAGCTCGAAGTGAACCTTGTCTCTGTCTGTGGCTTAGCTGTTGGTGTCCGTCAGTAATGATATCCCAGGAACCGCTCCTTATAGAGAGCAGGGTCTATTCTGCCCACGGTGCTGACACGAGCACATCCACGTAGCTAAACTGGAAATGCTGTTCGTGTTGTTCTTGCGCCCAAGAAAGCGAAGGAAACTGAACTAAATGACTATCGCCCCGCACCACTCAGGTCTGTTACTATGAAGTGCTTTGAGAGGCGAGTTAGAGACCATATCACCTCCTTACACCCTTAAACCTTTTCAGCTTGATACCCAAATTAGAAACTAACCGTCCATCCGTGTCCCAAATCGTCCTCCATAGGCCCAAACTAAGAAATAATTGTGTGATTATAGATGTATTCTCATAACTCGTGACCCACCTCTAACATGCCCAGGGCTCACTTTGATTCCCGAACCATAGTTTATGAAATCGCCAGTGCACTGCACACTGCCCTATCCCACTTGGACAAGAGAAATACCTATGTAAGAATGCTGTTCATCGACTACAGCTCGGCCTTCAACACCACAGTACCCTCTAAACTCATCACTACGCTCAGGGCCATGGGTCAGAACCCGTCCCTGTGTAACTGGGTCCTGAACTTCCTGACGGTCCGACACCAAGTGGTGAAGGTAGGCAACCACACCGATCCCCAACACAGAGGCCCCACAAGGGTGGCGTGTTCAGCCCCCCTCCTGTACACCTATGACCGCGCACTTCTCAAACAAAATCATCAAGTTTGCTGACGACAACCGTGGTAGGCCTGGTTACCGTCAACGATGAGGAGACCGCCTATAGGGCGTAGATGAGAGCCCTGGCAGACCGGTGGAAGGAAAATAACCTCAGCCTCAACAAAATGAAGGATTGTGGACTACAGGAGACAGTAGAAAGCAAGCCCCCCATCCACATCGACGGGGCCGCAGCGGAGAGGGTCAAAAGCGTCAAGTTTCTCGGTGTGCTTATCACTAACAACCTGAAAACGGTCCCTTCACACAGTGTGGTGAAGAAGGGCCAACAGCGCCTCTTCAAACTCAGGAGGCTGAAGACTTGGCTCGGGCCCTAAGACCCTCACAAACTTCTACAGATGCACAATTGAGAGCATCCTGTCAGCCTGTATCACCGCCTGGTACGGCAATTGCACCATCTGCAACCGCAGGGGCTCCCCAAAGGGTGGTACGGTCAGCCCGACGCGTCACCGGAGGCACACTGCCTGCCCTCCAAGAAGATCAAAGGACCTCAGCTACCGAGCAAAGGCCTTTTCACCCCGCTACCATCTAGACGGCGGAGACAGAGCCGGGACCGAGTGACTGAGAAGCAGCTTCCATCTCCAGACCATCAGGCTGTTAAGCAGTCAACACTTGCAGCCCTCCGCCCAGTACCCTGCCCTGAAGCTTGAGACAACTGCCCTATGTACATACAGTCATGGAACACTGCTCGCTTAAATGTTTGACATACTACACTCTAGTCATGGCTCATCATATGTAACTTTGAATTTTTTGGGATTATGTGTATTGTTTTTGTTGTCGCTAGGTATTACTGCATTGTTGGATCTGGAAGCACAAGGATTTCGCTGCACCTGCGATAACATCTGCAAATCTGTGAATGCAATAAATGAATAACCTTTGATTTGATTCGACTGGCACAGCACTGGCACATAACCATAACAATGTACAGTATGACGTAGAGCACGTCGTACCATACATAACCATAACAACGTACAGTATGACGTACAGCACGTCGTACCATACATAACCATAACAACGTACAGTATGACGTACAGCACGTCGTACCATACATAACCATAACAACGTACAGTATGACGTACAGCACGCCGTACCATACATAACCATAACAACGTACAGTATGACGTACAGCACGTCGTACCATACATAACCATAACAACGTACAGTATGACGTACAGCACGTCGTACCATACAGTATGACGTACAGCACGTCGTACCATACATAACCATAACAACATACAGTATGACGTACAGCACGTCGTACCATACATAACCATAACAACGTACAGTATGACGTACAGCACGTCGTACCATACAGTATGACGTACAGCACGTCGTACCATACATAACCATAACAACATACAGTATGACGTACAGCACGTCGTACCATACATAACACCCACACCTACTCGTAATTACTATCATTGTCGCACATGAGGAACGAAAAACATTCCGCATTTGCATTTTGTTTTCTCCATCCACCGTTTCCTCACGCATAACCAATCTCTGTAATAATTTCCACAACGCTCCATGCGCGAGAAATGCATAAGTCCAGCACAGCAGTTGTAACTCCGGAGACCTTCTCCCCTACCTCACCTTGCTCATCAACTCATCCTTGACCGCTGGCTACGTCCCTCCCGTCTTCAAGAGAGCGAGAGTTGCACCCCTTCTGAAAAAACCTACACTCGATCCCTCCCATGTCAACAACTACAGACCAGTATCCCTTCTTTCTTTTCTCTCCAAAACTCTTGAACGTGCCGTCCTTGGCCAGCTCTCCTGCTATCTCTCTCAGAATGACCTTCTTGATCCTAATCAGTCAGGTTTCAAGACTGAGCATTCAACTGAGACTGCTCTTCTCTGTGTCACGGAGGCTCTCCGCACTGCTAAAGCTAACTCTCTCTCCTCTGCTCTCATCCTTCTAGACCTATCTGCTGCCTTTGATACTGTGAACCATCAGATCCTCCTCTCCACCCTCTCCGAGTTGGGCATCTCCGGCGCGGCCCACGCTTGGATTGCGTCCTACCTGACAGGTCGCTCCTACCAGGTGGCGTGGCGAGAATCTGTCTCCGCACCACGCGCTCTCACCACTGGTGTCCCCCAGGGCTCTGTTCTAGGCCCTCTCCTATTCTCACTATACACCAAGTCACTTGGCTCTGTCATATCCTCACATGGTCTCTCCTATCATTGCTATGCAGACGACACACAATTAATCTTCTCCTTTCCCCCTTCTGATAACCAGGCGGCGAATCGCATCTCTGCATGTCTGGCAGACATATCAGTGTGGATGACGGATCACCACCTCAAGCTGAACCTCGGCAAGACGGAGCTGCTCCTCCTCCCGGGGAAGGACTGCCCGTTCCATGATCTCGCCATCACGGTTGACAACTCCCTTGTGTCCTCCTCCCAGAGTGCTAAGAACCTTGGCGTGATCCTGGACAACACCCTGCCGTTCTCCACTAACATCAAGGTGGTGACCCGATCCTGTAGGTTCATGCTCTACAACATTCGCAGAGTACGACCCTGCCTCACACAGGAAGCGACGCAGGTCCTAATCCAGGCACTTGTCATCTCCCGTCTGGATTACTGCAACTCGCTGTTGGCTGGGCTCCCTGCCTGTGCCATTAAAACCCTACAACTCATCCAGAACGCCGCAGCCCGTCTGGTGTTCAACCTTCCCAAGTTCTCTCACGTCACCCCGCTCCTCCACTCTCTCCACTGGCTTCCAGTTGAAGCTCGCATCCGCTACAAGACCATGCTGCTTGCCTACGGAGCTGTGAGGGGAACGGCACCTCCGTACCTTCAGGCTCTGATCAGGCCCTACACCCAAACAAGGGCACTGCGTTCATCCACCTCTGGCCTGCTCGCCTCCCTACCTCTGAGGAAGTACAGTTCCCGCTCAGCCCAGTCCAAACTGTTCGCTGCTCTGGCACCCCAATGGTGGAACAAGCTCCCTCACGACGCCAGGACAGCGGAGTCAATCACCACCTTCCGGAGACACCTGAAACCCCACCTCTTTAAGGAATACCTGGGATAGGATAAAGTAATCCTTCTAACCCCCCCCCCCCCCTTAAAAGATTTAGATGCACTATTGTAAAGTGGTTGTTCCACTGGATATCATAAGGTGAATGGACCAATTTGTAAGTCGCTCTGGATAAGAGCGTCTGCTAAATGACTTAAATGTAAATGTAATGTAATGTAACTCATAAATTCATCCACATAAACAAGTGTGACTGGTCAAGGTCGAACCTCTGTTCTTATTTCCCCTCTTTGTCCCACTTCCAAACATAATTGCTGTTTACTGAGTATTCAGCCCACCACTTTACTGGTGGGAGAGGATAAATGTTAATCCCCATACGCTGACAGTTTGACAGGAGGAAAGAGTCAGACAATCTCTGCATTCCAGCTCAACGTTTTCAACGCTTCCCTACGGAACACTAGCCACTGGCCATAGACGTCGGTTCAATATCTAGCTTTGATTTACATTTGGTTGAGTTGTCAACTATGGTGAATTCAACAAAAAATGGCACAATGTCATTGGATTTCGGGTAAAAGTACGGTGAAAAAATACTAAATGCCCCTACATTGATTACTTTTTGTGAATCCAGGGAGTTTTCCATGTTGATTCAACATCATCACATTGATTTTATGGGGGGGGGTTGAAATGACGTGGAAACAACGTTGATTCAACCAGTTTTTTTCCCGGTGGGTACTGACGTCACTGACAGTCTGACATTCGTATGTTGGCGGAGATCCCATGGAGTTCATGTCTTCAGAATACATGTGTGTGAGTGTCTGCTTGTGTGTATTCATTGACGCAACTTCACCTCCTTCGCAGGGGACTTGTCCTTTATGGACTGCGTGTCGCAGTCTCGTTGATGTGGACCTGGAGAGGGTAAGAAGAGGACTGAAGAACACAACTGGAGAGGAGTTGAAGGGGCTGGGGCTTCTCTCAAACCTACAACTGCAGATTGTGTGCGAGAGCTTTCTTAAAACCCCTCCATCTTGTATGTATCCATTCCCCTTGGCTACTAGCATCGCCTTGAGGGCTGAAGCGGCCCTAGCTAGCACAAACTCCATATGGCCCCAGAGAGAGAGAGAGCACAGTAGACTATATGATTACAGACATTGACCCTTTCTCTCTCAGCTCATTCACTGTCAAGCCACTACACCTCTGTCTGATCACAGCCAAATTACATCGTTCCTCAAAAGAACAGACATGGAAACAACCACACATTCACAGCCCAGTAAGCTGTACAACATCAGAAATGCATACAGATGGGCCCAAATCAGCACCCGAAGAACACCAGAAAGCAACCTGTAACCAAAATATCCAAACACTCTTAGATAACTTTCTGGATACCACATTCACTCACAGTAAAGAAGGCATCAATCTAGCAGTAAAAAACATCAACTATATATTCAGGCAAATGGCAAAAGAAGCACAATTGAAATTGATAAAAAACACACAAAAAAGACCACAGATGACAACTGGTTTGATGCAGATTGTAAAATTATAAGGAAAAAACTTAGAACACTATCCAACCAAAAGCACAGAGAGCCAAATAATGGTGAATTACGCCTTCATTACTGAGACTTTAAAACTATAAATGTACACTCAGAACCAAAAAAGCACAGTACAACAGCAAGCAGCTGACACAAACAACTTGTGGCAAAATTGTAAAAAGCAAAAAATATCAAAACGAGGAATTAGCGATACAAAATGGTGACATATGGACAACCAAATCAAATCAAATGTATTTATATAGCCCTTCTTACATCAGCTGATATCTCAAAGTGCTGTACAGAAACCCAGCCTAAAACCCCAAACAGCAAGCAATGCAGGTGTAGAAGCACGGTGGCTAGGAAAAACTCCCTAGAAAGGCCAAAACCTAGAAAGAAACCTGGAGAGGAACCAGGCTATGAGGGGTGGCCAGTCCTCTTCTGGCTGTGCCGGGTGGAGATTATAACAGAACATGGCCAAGATGTTCAAATGTTCATAAATGACCAGCATGGTCAAATAATAATAATCATAGTTGTTGTCGAGGGTGTAAAAAGTCAGCAACTCAAGAGTAAGTGTCAGTTGGCTTTTTCATAGCCGATCTTTGAGAGTATCTCTACCACTCCTGCTATCTCTAGAGAGTTGAAAACAGCAGGTCTGGGACAGGTAGCACGTCCGGTGAACAGGTCAGGGTTCCAGCAGGTCTGGGACAGCAGTTCTGGGACAGGTAGCACATCAGGTGAACAGGTCAGGGTTCCAGCAGGTCTGAGACAGCAGGTCTGGGACAGGTAGCACATCTGGTGAACAGGTCAGGGTTCCAGCAGGTCTGGGACAGGTAGCACGTCCGGTGAACAGGTCAGGGTTCCAGCAGGTCTGGGACAGCAGGTCTGGGACAGGTAGCACGTCCGGTGAACAGGTCAGGGTTCCATAGCCGCAGGCAGAACAGTTGAACCCATTTTAAAACACTCTACAACACCGTTCAAATTGATACAAACGCAGAACAACGCCAAATACAGGCTCAGTGAGCACAGCCTTGCCATTGAGAAGGGTAGACACAGGAAAGCCTGGCTCCCTGTAGAGGAAAGGCTGTGCAACCACTGAGACAGAGCTGCATTTCCTGACAAAATGTCAAAAATATAAAACAATTAGAGAGTGTCATTTCCCCAAATTTGAATCCCTTATTCAAGGTTTCAAAGACCTCTCTGATGAGAGTAGGCTACCCGTCCTGTTGGGGGAGGACGCAGAGAGCTGTGGGTTGGCAGCGCACTACATTGCTGCCTGCCATAAGATGAGGGACAGTGTCTGACAGACCAATCAACCTGCACATGTCCTCTACTGTATGCTTATTGTTATTGTTCAATGTGTGGTTATTTTGACCCTTGGTTATTGTTGTTACTGTTGTCCTGTTGACAATTTTGATTCTTATTATTTTCATATTGTAAATATCTAAAGTAAGCTTTGACAATATCTACATTGTTACATCATGCCAATAAAATAAATTGAATTGAAGAGAGAGAGAGAGAGAGAGAGAGAGAGATTCTTAACACATGGCTCTAGCTCCTATTGTTAAAAACCTTATATGTTCCATCTATCCTCTATGTCCCTCAGATGAATGATGCTACATTCAGGTCAGAGGTAACACAACAATCGTGAGGCTGGCACTCACTGGTCACAGGTCTTGCTGACCACCTGGTGACCCTGGTCAGCTGGACCAAAGGCTGTGTGGGTTCACAGGCATCCTGTTATGCATGACCTCTGACCTCACAGTGGGTTGGGCCTCAGATGTGTGGACGAGCTACAGGGAGCTGGTCAAAGGTCCAGTCTTCACAGAGCAGTGCTGTGAACCTGAATTAAATTAGGTAGCTGCTGCCCAGTTCCCATCACACTGGCCTTTAAGGCTTTATGGTCAAACAGGCCCTTTGGCGAAGCCCACTCTCCCAGACACACACACAGGAGTGTCTGACTCTACAGTATCTCTGACAGTGCGGTTGGTGTATAAGTAGAGAATACAATGGAACAGATTACTGTGGTGTGGAGTTGTGTAGGGAGACCCTGTGGTCATTTCCACAGATTTCTGCCCAGCTGGCACATAACATTCTGAGAACCATATGTTTCTTAGGTGGGAATTTCAGATCATTTCCTACAGGTTTCCTTATGGTTGTATTTCAAGTCGTGTTCTCAAATTGTTCCGAGAACATTAAGAAACAAACAATGTTCTCCTGTGTGAATTTCAGTACTTCAGCACAATGTTTTTCTGCAGGATTCCTCCTGGTTCTAGTTAAAGTCATGTTCTCAGAACATTAAGAAACCTTTCCATAAAAACCACAAGAAAACACTAGTAAGAATGTTGTACATCCTCATAGTTGTGTTGAGGTGTGTTGGCCGCGCCCACTAATTGGCTACACCTGATCTTAATGAGTGCGTGTTTCCTTTGAAATGGGGTCTATTTGAATAGACTAAAATGAACAGCTTTGTATGAATAAAAATATAAAAAAACACAGAATGCTAGCTCTATCCTAGTGGCACAGTGGACTAATTCTATGAATAGAAAACAGAAAGTCATAGGTTCAAATCTCACTGCCTTAATACAGAAAGTGTTTGCATGATTAATGCCGAAGCAAATTCATTTCCAAGGGTCCTATCTGCGCTTGGAATTAAAAACAGTCAAACTAACCTAGCAGTGTTATTAAAATATGTTCTAAGTACGTTATTTAATTACCTTCAAATAACCTAGAATTTCCATTCTCAGAAGGTTAATAAAACATCCCATGAAAAGTTTCAGGGAACCATAGTAAAACGTTCTCAGAACCTCCCTGCAACCTAAAAATGAACGTTCCCAGAACAGGAGAAATGTTCCCTTCAGTTCTCAGAACATTTTTTAAAAGTTCAGTTTACTCGTCAGGAAACGTATGGCTTTGTTCACAGAACCAATGGGAAACCAAAAACGTTGTTCCCACAATTTCCAAGGAACCAAATGTGTTAACTGGGTACAGACTAAGATTCTGATAAACAATGAGTAACATGCAGGGAGGTATACAAACAGACACTATGAATGACATCAACACATGACACACAACAGACAGTACAGAAACAGCCCTCACACAGGCCGCAGGCCACCATTGAAATACAGAACCGTAACACAAAGGCCAGCGCATAACAGAGCCATATTTCTACAAATCGGCCCACTTCTCTCGCTCTGGGTCCACTCTTGCCCTCCCGACATTGCTCGTGTTTCCTTTCTTCCGCCTGCCTCTCTCTCTCTCTCTCTACTGGGTTCCGATCTTATGTTTTAGCCATCAGGGTACTACTGCTACCACTCTGCTCAGTATTGACACCAGCCAACATCAACAGCAGAGGTGAGGACACGATGATGACTTAGCCATGCTGCCATGGTCAAAGATAGAGTGGTCTCAGCCAACAGCACCACCACCCACTACTGCTCTCTGGTGGTGGATACCAGAACTGCACTGTACTCCACAGGATGGTAAATTGAGATCCGGTTGGATAGATCAGATTAACTAGAACCACATGTTTACAGATGACCATGAAATATGGTTAAGCGATGGCGGCTTGGGTTCAACCCATCATAAATGATAGTAACCTAGAGGTATTGCTGTTTTAGCCCTACAGTAACAGAAACATTCATATTCAAATACATTTGTCATGAGGAAAACATTTTAAACTGCATTTTCTTTCCCTATCCTCAGATTCTGTCTCACATTGTTTTGGGTTCTTTCAATCTCACCAAAGGAGGGTTGAAGTATTGGATTGTACACCACCTGCCTGAAAAAGACTACTTTACCATGGAGAGACTCAGTTCTATCTTCATACCAAGTGTGATTGGCATCTATGAAGGTGTGGTTGTGCCCCCTGTGTATGTTACGTAATCTGTACAGGTGCCACTGTGCCCTTGTGGGAGTGAGTGTTGTCTGAACACGGAGGGTATATGTTTTTGTCTGCAGTGGACTATGGTGTTTTGCAGTGTTGGGGAGTAGGGAACTATAGTGCTCAAAAAAATAAAGGGAACACTTAAACAACACAATGTAACTCCAAGTCAATCACACTTCTGTGAAATCAAACTGTCCACTTAGGAAGCAACACTGATTGACAATACATTTCACATGCTGTTGTGCAAATGGAATAGACAACAGGTGGAAATTATAGGCAATAAGCAAGACACCCCCAATAAAGGAGTGGTTCTGCAGGTGAAGACCACAGACCACTTCTCAGTTCCTATGCTTCCTGGCTGATGTTTTGGTCACTTTTGAATGCTGGCGGTGCTTTCACTCTAGTGGTAGCATGAGACGGAGTCTACAACCCACACAAGTGGCTCAGGTAGTGCAGCTCATCCAGGATGGCACATCAATGCGAGCTGTGGCAAGAAGGTTTGCTGTGTCTGTCAGCGTAGTGTCCAGAGCATGGAGGCGCTACCAGGAGACAGGCCAGTACATCAGGAGACGTGGAGGAGGCCGTAGGAGGGCAACAACCCAGCAGCAGGACCGCTACCTCCGCCTTTGTGCAAGGAGGAGCAGGAGGAGCACTGCCAGAGCCCTGCAAAATGACCTCCAGCAGGCCACAAATGTGCATGTGTCTGCTCAAACGGTCAGAAACAGACTCCATGAGGGTGGTATGAGGGCCCGACGTCCACAGGTGGGGGTTGTGCTTACAGCCCAACACCGTGCAGGACGTTTGGCATTTGCCAGAGAACACCAAGATTGGCAAATTCGCCACTGGCGCCCTGTGCTCTTCACAGATGAAAGCAGGTTCACACTGAGCACGTGACAGACGTGACAGAGTCTGGAGACGCCGTGGAGAACCTTCTGCTGCCTGCAACATTCTCCAGCATGACCGGTTTGGCGGTGGGTCAGTCATGGTGTGGGGTGGCATTTCTTTGGGGGGCCGCACAGCCCTCCATGTGCTCGCCAGAGGTAGCCTGACTGCCATTAGGTACCGAAATGAGATCCTCAGACCCCTTGTGAGACCATATGCTGGTGCGTTGGCCCTGGGTTCCTCCTAATGCAATACAATGCTAGACCTCATGTGGCTGGAGTGTGTCAGCAGTTCCTGCAAGAGGAAGGCATTGATGCTATGGACTGGCCCGCCCGTTCCCCAGACCTGAATCCAATTGAGCACATCTGGGACATCATGTCTCGCTCCATCCACCAATGCCCCGTTGCACCACAGACTGTCCAGGAGTTGGCGGATGCTTTAGTCCAGGTCTGAAAGGAGATCCCTCAGGAGACCATCCGCCACCTCATCAGGAGCATGCCCAGGCGTTGTAGGGAGGTCATACAGGCACGTGGAGGCCACACACACTACTGAGCCTCATTTTGACTTGTTTTAAGGACATTACATCAAAGTTGGATCAGCCTATAAAGTGGTTTTCGACTTTAATTTTGAGTGTGACTCCAAATCCAGACCTCCGTGGGTTGATAAATTGGATTTCCATTGATTATTTTTGTGTGATTTTGTTGTCAGCACATTCAACTATGTAAAGAAAAAAGTATTTAATAAGATTATTTCTTTCATTCAGATCTAGGATGTGTTGTTTAAGTGTTCCCTTTATTTTTTTGAGCAGTGTACATTCAGTAGGTAATGACTTGTTGTGCCATGTAGTAGTGTAGCGAACTACAGAAGCTAACCTTTACCCATAAAATATGGGTAAAGTGTGCAAAAATTTTGTTTCTTTTTCGGCATCAGACCTGCCGGTAACGCTTTGACACCTAGAGTCATAACACTGACAGTCATAACCATGTCATAACTGCAGACATAACACCGTCATGACACATTTAGACCTGTTGTGCCATATATTACATTATTTTATGTCTGGTTTTGACACCTACGTAAGAGTGTCAAACCCACAAAACATTACATCATTATTATTTTTATTGACCATATTAAATTGTAATTGCGTACTAGTCAGACATGCACCTACCCCAAAGCTCAGTTGCTGATGACCGGGATGAATGCAGGAGCACATTTCAGGAGCTGACAAGACACCCTCTTTTTGACTGATGTCTGATAGAGGGCTTATATGATGGTCACAATGCTTCTTGACAGTGTCATAAAGTGTATTTTATTAGTCCAAGTGAAGTGACACAGGATGGTCAATATGCTTCATGAAAGTGTCATAAAGTTGATTTCCTAAAAGCTACTTAATTAAAACATGGAGAAAAAACCCCATCAAGAATTCATTACAAAAAAGGATTTAAGAAAAACTCAAATGAAAAGAAACTTCATGGCAGGGAGAAAACTAATTTGAATAAATGTGGGTTGACACCTATGGTGTCAGTAACAGCCACAAAGCAATGCAATATCTGTCACAACAGGTGTAAATATATTGGTCATGACTGTTGACCATATGACAAGTTATGTCAGCTGTTATGACCGTGTCATAAAGTGTTACGACACTGAGTGTCAAGTGTTTACACCCTCCATAATTCTCACTTGAAACATTGTAATAGGATAAATAACACATTTTAACATATGACCACAACGTGATCAGTCTTGCAATTTGTCGTCTATGACATTTCCCATTTTCTCATATGAACACACTAAATAATTTGGATGCAGTGAACTACCCAGCTGGCACATAACGTTCTGAGAACCATATGTTTCTTAGAGCTTGGTGAGAACATGGTGGTCCTATGGTTTATTTGCACACAACCTTCCCACAACTTTCTGGGAATGGTGCTGGATAGTTGCTTGGCTTTGGAACACTCAGCACATTTAAGGGACTCCACAAAAAAAAAGTCATTACTTTAATAGAACGTTCCCTAAAAGTTCAAACAAGGTTACATTTCATTTTTGGTAATGTTATAGGAACATTCTCCAACTGGTCTGACATTGGGAATGTTGTCAAATAGGTCAGAGAATGTTAAGAAACAACGTTGTGGAAATTTCAGTATAATGTTTCCTACAGGTTTCCTCATGGTTCTATGTGAAGTCATGTTCTCAAATTGTTCCAAGAACATTAAGAAAACTTCCCATAAAAACCACAAGGAAACTTTAGTAACGTTCAGAGAACGTTAATGTTCCATAAAAACCACAAGGAAACTTTAGTAACGTTTAGGGGTGTTGGCTGTGCTGACTAATTGGCCACACCTAATCTTAATGTGTGTTTGTTTCCTTTGAAATGGGGTTTGTTTGAATAGACAAATGAACAGCTTCGTATGAGTTAAAAAAAACATGGCATGCTAGCTCCATTCTGGTTGTGCAGTAGACTAATTCCATGGATAGGAAACAGAAGATCATAGATTTGAATCTCACTGACGCCGTGTCACAATAAAGAAATGTGTTTTACATGATTAATGCCTAAGCAAATTCATTTCCAAGGGTCCCATCTGTGCTTGGAATTAAAAACAGTTAAGTCAGCTATGTCTTGCTTAACTTCTTCCAGTGTGAAGTAATAGGTAGCATGGCAAACTAGATTTTTAGAGTAACGTCCCCAACACTGGTGTTTTGGATGTTTTCCAGACAAATCCACAGGAATCCCACATCTGCAGTTAAATCATCCATTGCCTCATGGAGCTCACGGAAGGTTGTACACAATCACAGTCATATTTTCAACAAAACATTTATTGCTGGCATAATGCAACCATAGAAAACACCAGAAGGACCTGGTAACAACTGAAATGTACAAAGGGAGTACAGTACACACAAGTGTGGATGTCTTAATTCCACAGTTCCCTTTGTGTCCCCAGTCATACCAGTAGAGGCTCAGTGCAGGTAGAGGTGCTGCTGGAACCACAGCACCACATTGAGGAAGCAGTCAGCCTGAGTGTCCACACGAGCCAGAGAGTGGGCGTCCTCCGCAAACAAAAGCAACCTGCAAGGGCAAGCAGTTGTATTTATTAGCGGACAACGTAGGAAAACAAAAGCAAGCAATTTCTTATTGGACAAGTTCAGGTAGTCCCTCCCTGTTTCAGTTTGTTCTGCTTCTATTAGGTACCTAACAAATACGGCCCAGAGTTCACACAGGTCAACGAATCATCTAACAATGCTAAACTAGGACGGCGCTGCAGTGGATAGCTGCCGCCTTACCGGCTCCTGACCAAATTCTGCTATAGAACAGCAATCAAATTCTGCTATAGAACAGCAATCAAATTCTGCTATAGAACAGCAATCAAATTCTGCTATAGAACAGCAATCAAATTCTGCTATAGAAAAGCAATCAAATTCTGCTATAGAAAAGCAATCAAATTCTGCTATAGAACAGCAATCGCGAACCTCGATTCGGATAGAGATTTCTACTTCAACGAGTCGGCAGCTCTGGTCGTTTACCCCGGACCTGGCCCTGATCCCCGGGACTCGAAAGAGGAAGCAGCGGCGAAAGAGGCAAGCGAGGCGGCGTCATGATTAGGCTACGTCGGCGCGCATCTAGACCGCCATTGCCGTCTGTTTTGTGGGCGAACGTACAATCACTAGAGAACAAACTGTTGGCGACTATCCTATCAACAGGACCTGAAGAACTGCAATATCCTACATTTCAAGGAGTCTTGCCTGAACAAGGACAATACACCTCACTGGTAAGATCAGAAGGCAGCCTCGGGTAAGCTGAGAGGGGGAGGAGTGTCTCAACAGCTGGTGCACAAACTAATTTTAAGGAAGTCTCAAGTTTTTGGTCGCCTGAGTACGAATACCTCATAAGCTGCAGATCATAATATGTACCAAGAGCGTTTTCATCGACAGTAAGTCAAAAGTTTGGACACACCTACTCATTCAAGGGTTTTTCCTTATTTTTACTATTTTCTTCATTGTAGAATAATAGTGAAGACAACAAAAGTATGAAATAACACATATTGAATCATGTAACCAAAAAAGTGTTAAACAAATCAAAATATATTTTAACATTTGAGATTCTTCAGAGTAGCCACATTTTGCCTTGATAACAGCTTTGCACACTCTTGGCATTCTCTCAACCAGCTTCATGAGGTAGTCACCTGGTATACATTTCAATTAACAGGTGTGCCTTGTTAAAAGTTATTTGGGGGAATTTCTTTCCTTAATGCATTTGAGCCAAATTCTATAGTAAGTACTGTAGTGTTCTATAGTTATTTTTTTATGTGGGCAGGATGATGGATAATATAACAAGCGGTTGTCACCTGACGGGGGAGCCCCTGCTCTTCAGAGAGCGGTACAGCTCCAAACCTTGGTAAGGGGACACTCTCCTGTCTTTACCCCCCAGCATCAGGAGCACTGGGGCCTTGATCTGGACACAGACGGACGAAACCAAATGATATGCTTGTCTCTGACAGCTATAGGGGAGTGTGTTTGTATTTGTGTGCATGAACCTCAAACCTGAGGTGCGTAGGTGATGGGGGATTTCTGGAGCATGGTGGTGAGAGCCTCTGGGGTGGGCAGCTGGTCATAAGAGTACTGCAGCCCCACACTAGAGTAACGCCTAGGAAAGGTAGAGGGAGACACAGGACAACTATCCATCAACCAACCAATTAATCACATTGTATTTGCATAGTACTTGTATTTTTATTTATTTATTATTTTTACAGTATCTTAAATATGCAGTGCACACACTTTCCATCCCCCAACTAGTGCACTACAATTAGTGTTTTACAGTCTCATTTAGGACTCCCCAGTCCTATACACTGATACACAGAGACAGTGTCAAGTCTCACCAGTCCACGATGTCACTGGTTCCCAGTAAGGTGGCAGCGTTGATGACTGGGTTCCTGACGGCACACGCCTTGTAGAAGTCTGGGAACTGGCCAATCAGGTGGCAGGCCAGGAAGCCTCCGTGGGACCCACCCATCACCACCACTTTATCAGGGTCAAGGGTTAAGAGCTTCTCAGCAGTTTGGTCAGCAAGGGCAGTTAGCACAGCCCTCTGGGAATGATAGTTAGGAAGAGGTTAGTTGAACAAGGTGTGTTAGTAGTATTGAGTTAGAACAAAAATTAGCAACCTGACTGACACCCTGGGTTGAAACACTGTAGTAGTCATTTTCAGCTGAGAGCTCACTCGGTACCTGCACATCCTTGACGTCTTGGCTGCCGATGTTACCGGCCAGAGAGAGGATGCTGTCCTGGCCAAAGCCAGTGGAACCCCGGTAATTCACTACAAAACACAGAGCGAGAAACAATATTCTAACAGTGGATACCAGTGTGTGTGGGTATGAGCCAAGGAGGAAGTCCACTATCTTACCCATGAGTACAGCAAAGCCCAGTTTGACCAGGACTGCTGTAGTGACATTCCACTCCGCAAAGAACTGGGAGTGCGGCCCACCTGGGAAAGAACACAAGCTTCAGTGAGTCCTCCGTGATCTCTTTCATAGATCAGTTCCCATATACATAAAAGCATCTCAGAATAGGAGTGCCGATCTAGGATCAGTTTTTATACAAATTAAATATACAGCGAAGATTTGATCCTAGACCAGTGCTCCTACTACGAGACGCTTTATGAATACGGGCCCAGGAGCTAGATTCTCCAGAGGTTTCTCTCACCATGGACAAACACCACCAGAGGAACCTTGGTGCGTGACGGAAGGTGGTTTGTCGTAACCAGCAGGGCCCCGAAGTCTAGGCCAGCTGCATAAGAGACACACAACTTACTTCATTTTATTGTTCTCAAGGACATGCAGTTATGGCAACCAGACAAGTTGTAAACCACTATTGACTGACTCACAGTACTCTGGGTTCTCCTCCTGGGGTGTAGGGCTGACGTCCAGAACATTGACGATAGCACCAAGTAGACACGACTCGCCCAGATGGTCCCAGGACACCTCCCCCTCCCCCCCAGCCAACGGAAGAAAAGCCACTACCTGCAATGACAATGCATATATGACCAGTATGGGAGGGGGGGGTAACCTAAATGACCAGTATAGGGGGGAGTAACCTAAATGACCAGTATAGGGGGGGGGGGGGGTTAACCTAAATGACCAGTATAGGGGGGGGGTAACCTAAATGACCAGTATAGGGGGGTAACCTAAATGACCAGTATAGGGGGGAGTAACCTAAATGACCAGTATAGGGGGGGGGGGGGTTAACCTAAATGACCAGTATAGGGGGGGGGGGGGGGTTAACCTAAATGACCAGTATAGGGGGGGGGGGTAACCTAAATGACCAGTATAGGGGGGTAACCTAAATGACCAGTATAGGGGGGTAACCTAAATGACCAGTATAGGGGGGGGGGGGGGGGGTAACCTAAATGACCAGTATAGGGGGGGTAACCTAAATGACCAGTATAGGGGGGGGGGGGGTAACCTAAATGACCAGTATAGGGGGGGGGGTAACCTAAATGACCAGTATAGGGGGGGGGGGGTAACCTAAATGACCAGTATAGGGGGGGGGGGGGGTAACCTAAATGACCAGTATAGGGGGGGGGGGGGGGGGTAACCTAAATGACCAGTATAGGGGGGGGGGGGGGGTAACCTAAATGACCAGTATAGGGGGGGGGGGTAACCTAAATGACCAGTATAGGGGGGGGGGGGTAACCTAAATGACCAGTATAGGGGGGGGGGTAACCTAAATGACCAGTATAGGGGGGGTAACCTAAATGACCAGTATAGGGGGGGTAACCTAAATGACCAGTATAGGGGGGGGGGGTAACCTAAATGACCAGTATAGGGGGGGGGGGGGTAACCTAAATGACCAGTATAGGGGGGGGGGGTAACCTAAATGACCAGTATAGGGGGGGGGGGGGTAACCTAAATGACCAGTATAGGGGGGGGGGGGGGGGGTAACCTAAATGACCAGTATAGGGGGGGGGGTAACCTAAATGACCAGTATAGGGGGGGGGGGAACCTAAATGACCAGTATAGGGGGGGGGGGTAACCTAAATGACCAGTATAGGAGGGGGGGGTAACCTAAATGACCAGTATAGGGGGGGGGGGGGTAACCTAAATGACCAGTATAGGGGGGGGTAACCTAAATGACCAGTATAGGGGGGGGGTAACCTAAATGATCAGTATAGGGGGGGGGTAACCTAAATGATCAGTATAGGGGGGGTAACCTAAATGATCAGTATAGGGGGGGTAACCTACATGTTTTCCACAAGCACATGGAGTTGCTAACTAAATATAAAAGTAGCCAGGTGGGATCGCCCGGGCCAGGTGGTTAATAATTTTCTGGGAAACAAGCTCTATTTTGGTGGCCTCCAATACCTTGATTCCATCCGAAATACTCAGCGAAATTATTGAATACTTTTGAGTTTACCTCCCAAATTTGATTTTTTTGGTGGTATTGTTTAAAATTAAAATGACTGAAAATGGATGAATCTATTGCTATTTTTGATTAAATATTGTCTTGGCTTAGACAATAAAGACTATTTTTTAATTAAGAAAAGAAACCGTAATTTTTTATCCAGTCTTCTCTTGAGATTAAAGAATTTTACTGTAAGATAAGAATTGCCACAATGTTTGTTCTTCAAATTAAGTAAATAGACCAAATGATCTTAAAATATAAATTAAGTTACATTTTAAATCAAAGAAATTGTGTGATGAGCACTTCTTCAAATGTAAAAAATGGCTCTAAAATAGTATATATTTGAATAAATGACAATTACAAGGAAAGTTGCAAACACTTATTGAAATTCTTCCACTAATTTAACTGTCGTCAGTTACGTCATTTATTGAAGAAAAAAAACACTTGTTTAATGACCTGACCCACAGATTTCTTCTTAATTAATCTTTTAAGAGTTTGTTGACTTCCACAGGCATAAAGTTCCCTTATAAGAGGCATTTTCTCAGCAATCTGCGATACAGGTATAATTGAAGAATGAAGCAGCAGTTGACTACTCCATTGTCAACACTTTGATTAAAATCAGTAGACATAGATCAACATATTTGAAAATAACATATGCATCATTAGCTTTGGAAATAAATCAATAAGTTCTCTTTCGGACCAGAGTGAGGCTATCGTTTCACTAGCCTACCTATTTTTCTGCAGTGAGGATTCACCATATTCATCGAACGTTATCATTTAACTGCAGTTAATCACCAACAAAACTACCACTATGCGAATGAAGCCAAATCAACTCTTACCGATGCGATTCGATAAACTGAGTGACTCGTCAGTAGCCTAACATCACTGTCTGTCAAGTCCTGATAAGAGTTCATATCGAAAATACAAACGAGATCTTTAGTTTACTTGTCCCGATGCGATATGGTTGTATGATTTATGAACGGCAAGGATATGAGATTGACTTTTTCAGTTAGACAACATTTATGAGCCAAGCTTGTTGTTCGTCAATCAAATCACAGCTCTGCCATACCAAGCAAAAGAGCAGTAAATGCTCATGGAGTGAAACTGGAAAAAAAGGACTTCAAAGTTGTTTTACTGTCGAGGCAAATGAATTGTAGGCAGATCATTGGAGATGTGGTTGTCTTACTAAGATGTCATTTTTTTTTATTAACATGGACATGATCTTTAACCCTAGACTGCAGTTACTGCCTTCTTGCTTGATACACCAAATGAAATGCGTTTCCATGACGATTTGGTTTAACACAAACGTGTGTTCCCTAGTTGCGCAGTGATTGGCTCAGTGTCCTGTCACTCATGGGGACATTATGTCAAGGCAAAATCTAAAAAGGTAGAGTTCCAAAACTCAAGCCCCTTGGGTGCCGTCATAGGCTGCATTCCAAACACTTAAGACACATCCTTTCTCCTCAGCCCTAAAATGAAGTGGACACTTCTGATGACGTTATGATTGCACGTCTACTTATATTAACTATATATTTATTCATGTATGATAGCTAGCAAATTAATTAGCTAACTAGCGTTAGCCTGCCTAGCTGGAACTTCTGAATGAACATTTATTTCTACAATTTCCAAAAGCTAACAAAACAAAAACATTTACTTTTTACAAGACGTGTTGGTGTATTAGCAGCACAATTTCTAACTTATTTACATTTGTTTTTACTTACACTGTTGACTCCATATTGACCTTGGGATTTTGGCTGACTTTTCTTAGCGGATGTACCATCATCGCAAATTGAATTATGGGGCATTTCAGGCCCCGAAGTGAACATAATTGCACACCCGCAAATTCCATTAAAAACGAGGGCTGAGGGGCTTACGTTGCAAACTTCCCTTGCTTGGCTAATCATTTGGACCGACAAATATGGCCACGGGGATTCCCCCAAGGGCATAAGGCGAGGGTAAGTGGACGAGGGTGTGTCTTTTATATGTTTGAAACGCAGCCATTGAGTTACATTAGAAGTGTCCATCCAAGAAGGCTCAAGGTCATTGGCCACAGATAAAATGACGTCAAATCACATTATATCTGCCGTAGCTTTGATTGGACTGATCATGTCAACGTCATACTTAGCTAGCAGTCATCATGAATTAAGTCGACAATCTACTGGCAAATCCTTGTCATATGAGAAATTATGATAAAACTTAGCGGTGCTCGTCGGCCATTGGACATAAACATTACACACCAAGTTGGAAATCGCTAATTCAACAATGAGTGGTTTGGAAGGAATCAGTGGCTAACTGCAAGCATTGCAAAGCAATTACTAGCCTGATATTCAGTGGGGTGGGTGTTTAAAAGGATAAACATTCAACACGATGGGCTAGAAAAGGTTGAATACATTGGCCATGCTGTCAATCCAGCGTTACTTCTGCAGCATTCAAAACAACTGGAAACTCGGAAATGGGAAATCTCAGACATGTTTGTTGAAGCAAGTCAGCCATATCAGCTATTATTTTTTAAAGGCAGTAAATGAGGCTGAATGAACGGTTTCGCTGCCAGACAAGGCTCCGCTGATAGCCAGGTGTAACAGTGGTAAGGATTCACTCTGTGGTGCTGAAAAGAAAGCTCTCTAGTTGAGAGAGCTTTATGTCGGTCTTAACCGTGTGTGGGCACTGTTGGTCACCGTTATAGTGCAATTAATGTACTGTTTAGTGTAGTGGCTTGCACCGAAAAGAAACAAAATTGGAGTTTGCCCCACCAAGATTTACATGCTAAAATAGCCACTGAGCATGAGAAAGAAAATAAATTAATGTGCCACGACTCATCGTTACCACATTATATGGGACGTGCAAATTGACTCACATAGACGATGAAGGAGCATCATGCTCTCTCAGAGGAGGCTGGTAGGAGGAGCTACAGGAAGACGGGCTCATCGTAATGGCTGGTACGGAATTCATGTAACGTATCGAACACAAACACATGGAAACCACATGTTTGACTGTTCCATTCATTACAATGAGCCCGTCCTCCTATAGCTCCGGCCACCATCCTCCTCTGTGCTCTCTCCCTCCGTGTAAAGAAATGTGACTGCAAGCACAGTGTACACAACACACACACCCAGGAGGTACAGAGAGACCGTCAAACCAGCAGACCGTCAAACCAGCAGACTGTCCCTGTCGTCGGTCACTTTCTGACTGACACACGCTATGAGATGCATATCATTCATTTTAGTGGGAGAGGGCTCATGAACTTTTTTTTATGACTTGTGAATTGTAAAAAGTAGCATAGTTAATTTAAGTGGAAAAAGTACCCGGCTGAAAATTAGTGTAACCGGCTGTATAGTCGACAGCCGGCGCTAGTGGAAAACACTGTAACCTCAATGCCCAGCCCTCTGTATAGGGGTAACCTCAATGCCCAGCCCTCTGTATAGGGGTAACCTCAATGCCCAGCCCTCTGTATAGGGGTAACCTCAATGCCCAGCCCTCTGTATAGGGGTAACCTCAATGCCCAGCCCTCTGTATAGGGGTAACCTCAATGCCCAGCCCTCTGTATAGGGGTAACCTCAATGCCCAGCCCTCTGTATAGGGGTAACCTGAATGCCCAGAGCGATATATGAATGACCACAATACTGTATTACCAGGCGTGGGGCCTCGTTCAGATGGGAACAGTGGACCACCATGAGGTCATTCTGGATGGTGAGCAGCTTCCAGCTCCCAAATTTCTCAGCTGAGTGGAGAGAGAAAGATTGAACGGTTTGCTACAGCTCGGACTAGTTTCAGTTGAAGAAGCTGGAGATGAAAACCTAACAGACTAATAATCATATAAAGGAGAGCTTACGGGCAGACATGCGGGTTACTCTCCTAGTGGTCCTGTCCACTACAAAGAGGTCCTGGGAGAGAGGGACAGATGGGAAAGTGAGATCATGGAGTACAAAGTTGTGTCCGCTTGTGTGCATGTTCACACTATACCCTCCAGTTCCTCCGGGCACTACTGAAGACCACTCTCTGGCTGTCTGACGCCCAGCATCGAGGTGGCAAAGCCTCATACAGCCCAGCAAACTCATCTAGGGACAGACAAAAGGGGGGGGCACAGGAACAGGGATTGATAGATAACGTCCGGGAAGGAAATGGGTGAGAAGCAAGAGATGGAAAGTGCAGTAGGAAATGGGGTGCCATTCAATGTCAAGTTCAAAATGTTGCGTTAAAGTTATTCAAATTCTGTACCTTTCTTTGGCCTATTGACTACGTCCACCAGCACCGAGATCTTCCTTGTCTCCAGGTCATACTGTGGACAGAGAGAAGGTAAGGATATAACAGTATAACAGTACAGAATACCACCAGCGAAGCATAAGCAGCACTCCCCACTGACCTCCAGACCATCCTTGCTTCTTTCTGATAAGGCGGTAACTGCTCCTTCATGAAGGGGCTGGGAGCAGGAGTCTGGAGGTAACGCTGAGGACCAGGCTGGGAGGTAACGCTGAGGACTAGGGGCTAGGCTGGGAGGTAACGCTGAGGACTAGGCTGGGAGGTAACGCTGAGGACTAGGCTGGGAGGTAACGCTGAGGACTAGGCTGGGAGGTAACGCTGAGGACTAGGCTGGGAGGTAACGCTGAGGACTAGGCTGGGAGGTAACGCTGAGGACTAGGCTGGGAGGTAACGCTGAGGACTAGGCTGGGAGGTAACGCTGAGGACTAGGCTGGGAGGTAACGCTGAGGACTAGGCTGGGAGGTAACGCTGAGGACTAGGCTGGGAGGTAACGCTGAGGACTAGGCTGGGAGGTAACGCTGAGGACTAGGCTGGGAGGTAACGCTGAGGACTAGGCTGGGAGGTAACGCTGAGGACTAGGCTGGGAGGTAACGCTGAGGACTAGGCTGGGAGCGGGGGTCTGGAGGTAACGCTGAGGACTAGGCTGGGAGCGGGGGTCGGGAGGTAACGCTGAGGACTAGGCTGGGAGCGGGGGTCGGGAGGTAACGCTGAGGACTAGGCTGGGAGCGGGGGTCGGGAAGTAACGCTGAGGACTAGGCTGGGAGCGGGGGTCGGGAGGTAACGCTGAGGACTAGGCTGGGAGCGGGAGGTAACGCTGAGGACTAGGCTGGGAGCGGGGGTCGGGAGGTAACGCTGAGGACTAGGCTGGGAGCGGGGGTCGGGAGGTAACGCTGAGGACTAGGCTGGGAGCGGGGGTCGGGAGGTAACGCTGAGGACTAGGTTGGGAGCGGGGGTCGGGAGGTCACGCTGAGGACAAGGCTGGGAGCGGGGGTCGGGAGGTAACGCTGAGGAAGAGGCTGGGAGCGGGGGTCTGGAAGTAACGCTGAGGACTAGGGGCTAGGCTGGGAGCAGGGGTCGGGAGGTAACGCTGAGGACTAGGGGCTAGGCTGGGAGCGGGGGTCGGGAGGTAACGCTGAGGACTAGGCTGGGAGGTAACGCTGAGGACTAGGCTGGGAGCGGGGGTCGGGAGGTAACGCTGAGGACTAGGCTGGGAGCGGGGGTCTGGAGGTAACGCTGAGGACTAGGCTGGGAGCGGGGGTCTGGAGGTAACGCTGAGGACTAGGCTGGGAGCGGGGGTCGGGAGGTAACGCTGAGGACTAGGCTGGGAGCGGGGGTCGGGAGGTCACGCTGAGGACTAGGTTGGGAGCGGGGGTCTGGAGGTCACGCTGAGGACTAGGTTGGGAGCGGGGGTCTGGAGGTCACGCTGAGGACAAGGCTGGGAGCGGGGGTCGGGAGGTAACGCTGAGGACTAGGCTGGGAGCGGGGGTCGGGAGGTAACGCTGAGGACTAGGCTGGGAGGTAACGCTGAGGACTAGGCGGGGAGCGGGGGTCGGGAGGTAACGCTGAGGACTAGGCTGGAGCGGGGGTCTGGAGGTAACGCTGAGGACTAGGCTGGGAGCGGGGGTCTGGAGGTTAACGCTGAGGACTAGGCTGGGAGCGGGGGTCTGAGGTAACGCTGAGGACTAGGCTGGGAGCGGGGGTCTGGAGGTAACGCTGAGGACTAGGCTGGGAGCGGGGGTCGGGAGGTCACGCTGAGGACTAGGCTGGGAGCGGGGGTCGGGAGGTAACGCTGAGGACTAGGCTGGGAGCGGGGGTCGGGAGGTAACGCTGAGGACTAGGCTGGGAGCGGGGGTCGGGAGGTAACGCTGAGGACTAGGCTGGGAGCGGGATCGGGAGGTAACGCTGAGGACTAGGCTGGGAGCGGGGGTCGGGAGGTAACGCTGAGGACCAGGGGCTAGGCTGGGAGCGGGGGTCGGGAGGTCACGCTGAGGACTAGGCTGGGAGCGGGGGTCGGGAGGTAACGCTGAAGACTAGGAGCGGGGGTCTGGAGGTCACGCTGAGGACTAGGGGCTAGGCTGGGAGCGGGGGTCTGGAGGTAACGCTGAGGACTAGGGGCTAGGCTGGGAGCGGGGGTCTGGAGGTAACGCTGAGGACTAGGGGCTAGGCTGGGAGCGGGGGTCTGGAGGTAACGCTGAGGACTAGGGGCTAGGCTGGGAGCGGGGGTCGGGAGATAACGCTGAGGACTAGGCTGGGAGCAGGGGTCGGGAGGTAACGCTGAGGACTAGGCTGGGAGCAGGGGTCTGGAGGTAACGCTGAGGACTAGGCTGGGAGCGGGGGTCTGGAGGTAACGCTGAGGACTAGGCTGGGAGCGGGGGTCTGGAGGTAACGCTGAGGACCAGGGGCTAGGCTGGGAGCGGGGGTCTGGAGGTCACGCTGAGGACTAGGGGCTAGGCTGGGAGTGGGGGGGAGGGTCTGGACTGGGGTCTGGGAGTTGGGAGGCTGGAGGTCAGGCTGGGGACTCACCTGCTGCATGCTTAGACACTGGCTGTGGGGGCCAAACACCTGTCCCTCCAGGTACACCAGGTAGCGTCCATCAGGGCTCAGACGGGGGGACGAGACTGAGCTGGTGTCCCCAGACAGACACTCTGTGTAAGGAGAAACAAGGGGTTGCAGGTTGGAGGTTTGAGAGGAGGAAAGAGAAGCTTTGTTGTTAATTCGCTGTGAATTAACAAGTTGATTACCATGACAATGAACACAGGAAATACTCACCACAGTTTCCTTCCAGGTCCAGACAAAACAGAGCTGACCTGAAACCAGAAGCTCTCATTTTAGTCTTACTAAAATAACACATAAGGGCATATCTTGATCAGTCTATTACTCTGGAATATTGATTAGTGATATGACTTAAACATAGTAGACTACACAGGCTGTTCCTTACCTCCTATTGGAGCAGAACCTCAGGCCCAGTCTGAAGGGCTCATGCCACCAGCCCACAAAAAACACAGACTCGCCATCATGGGCCCAGAGACCCTGTGTTAACCAGACAGACAATCAGCATGACAACAATTACTGTACATTTACATTTCATGGCATAACATGATATTACATAGAATTACATGACTATAAGACATGTCATGTGACTGGTGATCTTTACAGTGAAGTTGCAAATACCATACGATGCTCTGCTAATGCCTTTATTGGTGTGTGTGTGTGTGTGTGTGTGTGTGTGGCCCCGTTTGTGCTCACCTGGCCTGGGGACACGTGTGACGGGACACCCTGCAGCACTGTTACCGTGCCCTTGGCCACGTCGGCCACACACAGCACTGGGACACTTTTACTGGTCAAGCCTTCCCCCCAGTCCTCCCAGTACACACTCTTATCCTGATGCACAACAGGGGAAAGGAAGGGTGTTGAAGCCATGAAAAAAAGAATAGAAATAAACACTGGATCATGTTTACGCAACATAGCAGCCATCCTAAGAGTACTTCCAGAACCACCCGAGTGTCACTTTAAGGACTACATCCAACTGAATGTATGGCTAAACATACAAAGACAAGTAATAGAGGAGAAGTGATCAGGGTGTTTCTGATACCTTCTCAGAAGGGCCTTCCGAGGGCCCTGCTCTTGGCTCTCCAGCTGATGGGCTGGAGGCTGAAGCATATGACTCTCCTATAGACCTTTTCCCCTCAGCTACATACAGCAGCCTGCTCTCACATGTAGACCAGGCCAGGCAGCCAAACTGAGCTGCACACAAAGACAGACGGCGAACAAGAGACAAAGACAGACCGACATGGAGAGAGAGTGTGGCTGATGAATTCAAGCAAATGGCGCCGATTAGGTCCACAGTGGACAGGTCTAGCATCGGACAGAATACTCAGAGCACCATAGGCATTAAAACCACCCAGGAAAAGGCCTTACCATCCTCATACACTCTCCCATGTTTGTTGAGAGCTGAGAGATCGAGGATCTTTTTTAGACACCTGTCGCTCCATACCTGAAAATGAACAGACCCTATTAAAGTTAAAGCAAACAAATACGCACCGTATGGGGGTGGGTGAAGGAATTTAGCCAAATGATGACGGACACACCCAGACTACGCCATCCTTACCTCCAGGAACTGTTGTACCACAACCTGACCGCTGGTTACCCTGACAACCGCCTTCAGATCTCCAGACAGGGAATAGGAACTCAGAAATCTATTTGAGCAGGAAGGAAGAAAGCTTTGAAAATGGCAGCTCAGAGAAAGACCTCTCGCGTCTTTATTAAATACCTCCCCTATATAATCATCTTACACATTACGTCATCAACACCAGACACTGGGATGGAGAATGAGTGGTGGGGGAGTGTTAATGTGTCCGTCTGTCTACTTACTCGCCGTGTAAAAGGCTGCAGGGGCTTGGTGGTTGGATGTTTATGTCGGTCTCTTGTCTGTAGTTTTGAATCAGTGTCCACTGCTGGGCATAGTGCAGTCTGGCTCCCCGGACTGTCTCAGTCTGACTCCACTCTGATAGGCGCAGGTGAAGGAGAGGTTAATAACTAGGATTATTTTTTTTCCATCAATAGATTTAAAAAGTAATTTGAACTATTTTTTCACCAACCAAACAAACATAATAGCATATGTGCAGTCAAAAAAATAAAACACTTCCAGGTTTATAAATATCATAAATCAGGGAGACCTGCTTGTCTGCATATGTTTTTTATGGGTACCAATTTGTCTGCTGTTCAGTGTTCTTTAGTGTGTGTGTGGGTGTGTGTGTGTGTGTGGGTGTGTGATGTATAGAGGGCTAATGCCCAAAAGCCTGTTAAAGCATGGGCAGCACCACTGAGGCCTTTGAGAATGATAGAGGCCTCTAGTGATCAAAATGTAGCATTGAAGGCTTCCGCCACTTTAACGTCAGCAACTGGGTGGTACTTCACACTTAATTGGCTGATCCTGTTGGAGTCATGTCCATCCAGGTCATCAGGAGGGATCCGGCCAATCGTGAAGAAAATTGACTACTTCAAAATGGAGATAGCCTCAATGGTGCTGTCCATGCTGTCCATGCTATTGTCACAGATCGAACAATGAGTCAGATATTTCCCTGGATGTATACATGTGAAGCATCCGGTTGGCGTTTCCACACACTACCAAATATGGTAGTGAGGAAGCCCAGCACTGGGAAAAGACGGAGCAAGATGGATTTTGGCCACAATTATGCAAATATTCTCATCAATGAAACATTTGATCGCCATACAGTTTTCTGTTTCCAAAACTAGAATCTGTAACAAACAGTGGACTGCATTTTGTAGACTTTACCCTTTACCAAAAATTATGTTGTTTAGGAGTGCAGGGGTGAATTGAGTTATTGCACACTCACAACGAAGTAGGCGTTCCTTAACGGAAATACGCTAATAAATACTAGAGCGAGCCAATAGGATCTTACTAGCTCGTGCTTGGCTCTGCCCACGTCCTTGCTCGTTCTGCCCACTATGATTAATTTGCTCAAATTGGAAATGACCAAAAAAATTGGGGGGAGTTTGCCCCACCAAGATTTACATGCTAAAAATGGCCAATGAGCATGAGAAAGTACAATTTCTGGCACATTAATTTATATTCGAAGTGGATTTCGACTCATCGTTACCGCATTATATGGGACGTGCAAATTGACTCACATAGACGATGAAGGAGCATCATGCTCTCTCAGAGGAGGCTGGTAGGAGGAGCTACAGGAAGACGGGCTCATTGTAATGGCTGGTACGGAATTCATGTAACGTATCAAACACAAACACATGGAAACCACATGTTTGACTGTTCCATTCATTACAATGAGCCCGTCCTCCTATAGCTCCGGCCACCATCCTCCTCTGTGCTCTCTCCCTCCGTGTAAAGAAATGTGACTGCAAGCACAGTGTACACAACACACACACCCAGGAGGTACAGAGAGACCGTCAAGCCAGCAGACCGTCAAGCCAGCAGACCGTCAAGCCAGCAGACCGTCAAGCCAGCAGACCGTCAAGCCAGCAGACCGTCAAGCCAGCAGACCGTCAAGCCAGCAGACCGTCAAGCCAGCAGACCATCCCTGTCGTCGGTCACTTTCGGACTGACACACACTATAAGATGCATATCATTCATTTTAGTGGGAGAGGGCTCGTGAACTTTTTTTCTGATTTATGAATTGTAAAAAAGTAGCATAGTTAACTTGAAGTGGAAAAAGTACCCTGCTGAAAATTAGTGTAACCGGCTGTACAGCCGACGCTAATGGAAAACACTAACCTAAATGAGCACAGCATTATATAGGCGTACCCTGAATGTCCAGAGCTCTGTAGAGGCGTAACCTGAATGTCCAGAGCTCTGTAGAGGCGTAACCTGAATGTCCAGAGCTCTGTAGAGGCGTAACCTGAATGTCCAGAGCTCTGTAGAGGCGTAACCTGAATGTCCAGAGCTCTGTAGAGGCGTAACCTGAATGTCCAGAGCTCTGTAGAGGCGTAACCTGAATGTCCAGAGCTCTGTAGAGGCGTAACCTGAATGTCCAGAGCTCTGTAGAGGCGTAACCTGAATGTCCAGAGCTCTGTAGAGGCGTAACCTGAATGTCCAGAGCTCTGTAGAGGCGTAACCTGAATGTCCAGAGCTCTGTAGAGGCGTAACCTGAATGACTAGAGTGGTGGAAATGACATGCTCTGGTCTATCTTGGGTTAGTTATAGAAATCTTTGCTATAATGGCAAAGGAAGCGCGAAACCCCACACCCTAATTGTTTCTGGTTACATTACAGTCAGTCATTGTAAATAAGAATTTGTTCTTAACTGATTTGCCAAGTTAAATAAAGGTTAAATAAAAATATCTAAAAATACACCCTTTCAGTTTGTTAACCAACTCAGATGCAGATGAAAATTGACTACTTCAAAATGGTGATGGCCTCAGGCGCAACCTATGGTTTCACAGACACCATAGTGGGACAGTTACAACGTTGCGATCTCTGTGTGTGTGTGTGTGTGTGTGCGCAGTGTCTCACCTGTACATAAAGTGAAACTCGTGCCGTTTAATAGTGCCATGTAGTCATTCGCCGTCACGAAGGCAGAAATAGGGGTGGGATACCCACTAATTTCGCGGTACAAAGTGCTGATAGCGTCGGGTTCCATTCGTGCCTAGGTGCAGTAGCGTTAGTTAGACATGCAGCTAGAAACTGTTTTTGGGAACACTTTTACAGTGCATTAGCTAGCTAACTAATCACTTTCATCGATTACAGGTGATAATAAAGCCATGTGACTGCATGCGTTCAACAAACGAACATTATGTATCAGCTTCATTTTAACGGTTAGATAGACGAATGTTAAGATAAACGTAGATGGAACACAAATGTCCATTTTGAGCTAAAGTGGTACTTCTAAATCTGTGAAAAAAAGAACAATAGTTGTCTTTTACCAGGAACTCCATGTCTACACGACGGCCGATACCATTTCATACAGGGGCTGATGGAAGAGACCAAACGCAAGGCGGCAGCAGCAACACATTTTGTAGGATTCACAAAGGAAGTGATTAATGGCGCCTTGGGATTTCACCCCAACTCTGACGTCATCCCATTGAAGTTGAAATTTAAAACGATCGGGAGGTCCAGTGAATCCCAGATAGCACTAACCATTGAAAAAAATAAATAAACATCTCCTGCCCCATCCAATCCCACCATTTGAATCCCAAAGATAATTCGTAAAAATCCAAATAACTTCAGAGATCTTCATTGTAAAGGGTTTAAACACTGTTTCCCATGCTTGTTCAAGGAACCATAAACAATTAATGAACACACACCTGTGGAACGGTTGTTAAGACACTAACAGCTTACAGACGGTAGGCAATTAAGGTCTTAGTTATGAAAACTTAGGACACTAAAGAGGCTTGTCTACTGACTCTGGAAAAACACCAGAAGAAAGATGCCCAGGGTCCCTGCTCATCTGCGTGAATGTGCCTTAGGCATGCTGCAAGGAGGCCTGAGGACTGCAGATGTGGCCAGGGCAATAAATTGCAATGTCCGTACTGTGAGACGCCTAAGACAGCGCTTACAGGGAGACTGGACGGACGGCTGATCGTCCTCGCAGTGGAAGACCACGTGTAACAATACCTGCACAGGATCGGTACATCCGAACATCACACCTGCGGGACAGGTACAGGATGGCAACAACAGCCTGAGTTACACCAGGAATGCACAATCCCTCCATCAGTGCTCAGACCGTCCACAATAGGCTGAGAGGCTGGACTGAGGGCTAGTGGGCGGGGTTATATCCTGCCTGTTTGGCCCTGTCCGGGGGTATCATCGGATGGGGCCACAGTGTCTTCTGATCCCTCCTGTCTCAGCCTCCAGTATTTATGCTGCAGTAGTTTATGTGTCGGGGGGCTAGGGTCAGTCTGTTACATCTGAAGTATTTCTCTTGTCTTATCCGGTGTCTTGTGTGAATATAAATATGCTCTCTCTAATTCTCTCTCTCTTTCTCTCTTTCTTTCTTTCTCTTGGAGGACCTGAGCCCTAGGACCATGCCTCTGGACTACCTGGCATGATGACTCCTTGCTGTCCCCAGTCCACCTGGCCGTGCTGCTGCTCCAGTTTCAACTGTTCTGCCTGCGGCTATGGAACCCTGACCTGTTCACCGGACGTGCTTGTTGCACCCTCGACAACTACTATGATTATTATTATTTGACCATGCTGGTCATTTATGAACATTTTAACATCTTGACCATGTTCTGTTATAATATCCACCTGGCACAGCCAGAAGAGGAATGGCCACCCCTCATAGCCTGGTTCCTCTCTAGGTTTCTTCCTAGGTTTTGGCCTTTCTAGGGAGTTTTTCCTAGGGAGTTTTTCCTAGCCACCGTGCTTCTTTCACATGCATTGCTTGCTGTTTGGGGTTTTAGGCTGGGTTTCTGTACAGCACTTTGAGATATCAGCTGATGTACGAATGGGCTATATAAATACATTTGATTTGAATTTGATTGTAGGCCTGTTGTAAGGCAGGTCCTCACCAGACATCACAAACCCACTGTTGCTAGACCAGACAGGACTGGCAAAAAGTGCTCTCACACGAGTCGCGGTTTTGTCTCACCAGGGGTGATGGTCGGATTCGCGTTTATCTTCGAAGGAATGAGCGCTACACCAAGGCCTGTACTCTGGAGCGGGATCAATTTGGAGGTGGAGGGTCCATCATGGTCTGGGTCGGTGTGTCACAGCATCATCGGACTGAGCTTGTCGTCATTGCAGGCAATCTCAACGCTGTGCGTTACAGGGAAGACCTCCTCCCTCATGTGGTACCCTTCCTTGCAGGCTCATCCTGACATGACCCTCCATCATGACAATGCCACCAGCCATACTGCTCGTTCTGTGCGTGATTTCCTGCAAGACAGGAATGTCAGTGTTCTGCCATGGCCAGCTAAGAGCCCGGATCTCAATCCCATTGAGCCTGTCTGGGACCTGTTGGATCAGAGGGTGAGGGCGAGAGCCATCCCCCCCCCCCCCCCTAGAAATGTCTGGGAACTTGCAGGTGCCTTGGTGGAAGAGTGGGGTAACATCTCACAGCAAGAACTGGCAAAGTCCATGAGAAGATGCACTGCAGTACTTAATACAGCTGGTGGCCACACCAGATACTGTTACTTTTGACCCCCCCTTTGTTCAGGGTCACATTCAATCTGTTAAGTCACATTTGTGGAACTTGTTGAGTTTGTCTCAATTGCTGAATCTTGTGTTCATACAAATATTTACACATGTTAAGTTTGCTGAAAATAAACGCAGTTGACAGTGAGAGGACGTTTCTTTTTTTGCTGAGTTTAATTGGTACCTTCTCATGCATTGCCTTTGGTATCTGCATTACAATGTCAACATTCAAATATGTTTTTTAAACCCACTTAAGGAAAATAATGAACAGATACAGCCTTGGTGTGAGTGTTTATTACATTTCATTTATCCATAATCAATTAATATGCCTAACCCTTTGGGTTATTACATAGCATTGCTTGTCAAAATACATCTCCATTGTTCAATGCACTCCTTGAATACATACATATGCATTTGTATATTCACATATGCATTATTATGCACAACCAACCTGCATAAAAATATACATGAAAAATGACACCTTCATTCTCTTAGTCCTTTTCCCATATTTGAAGTCTAAAAATAACTTAATTTAAAAAACCATGACTGTTCTCCCACTTTCAATAAATTAGAAAGTAAAATACATTACCAAAAATGGTTTAGATGATCTTCCAAAATATTAATTTAAAAAAAGGTACAATAAACTACCTTTTTGTTTTATTTTCAGGCATCTCATAGGTCAGTTTTATTGTGGTGTTAAATAAAATAAAAACACACGTTTGCATTGTCTGCAAAGTCCCTGGTTTGGCAGCAGCCACTGGGTCCTGTGAGACGACGGGCACGGAGCAGGATGACAATTTGGGCCAGGGGGCTGTACAGGAGGGTGCAACGTCACAGAAGGTTCACTATAGAAATGTACTGTGTAAAACAGATAGGATTGTCTGCCATTTTGAATAGGAAATCATGTCAGCTCTGTTTAGTACATTGGTCTCCAACATTCCAGACCTTTTGCTTCAATGAATACACCCTAGTCTTCTTCTCCTCGGTCTTCGTCCTATATGGCTACGGCACGTTCCATCAATTCCTCACATCACATCTGCTCTCTTGTCCCTCACTTTGTTCCTTAGTTTAGTCCTGGCTTTGAATGCCGCTGAGTTGAACAGATGCTGTGAGAGGAAAATAAATCAACAGGTTAGACTTACACCCTTCAAAATAAAGAATGACAATATGGAGGGCAGTCTTGTGAAGACTAGGCAAACTCATAACATTTCATGGTACTGCTAAATCAAAACGGACCAGTACATTTTGTTTAACCGACATGCATTTACACTGAACAAAAATAAACGCAACATGTAAAATGTTGGTCCCATGTTTCATGAGCTGAAATAAAAAATCCCAGACATTTTCCATTTGCACAAAAAGCTTATTTCTCTCAAATTCTGTGCAATTTATTATTATTTTTTTACATCCCTGTTAGTGAGCCCTTCTCCTTTGCAGAAATAATCTTTCTACCTGACCGGTGTGGCATATAAAGAAACTGATTAAACAGCATGATCATTACGCAGGTGCACCTTGTGCTAGGGACAATAAAAGGCCACTTTAACCTGTTGGGGCTAGGGGGCAGTATTTGCACGGCCGGATAAAAAACGTACCCGATTTAAACTGGTTACTACTCTTGCCCAGAAACGAGAATATGCATATAATTAGTAGATTTGGATAGAAAACTCTAAAGTTTCTAAAACTGTTTGAATGGTGTCTGTGAGTATAACAGAACTCATATGGCAGGCCAAAACCTGAGAAGATTCCATACAGGAAGTGCCCTGTCTGACAATTTGTTCTCCTTCTGTGGCATCTCTATCAAAATACAGCATCTCTGCTGTAACGAGACATTTTCTAAGGCTTCCATTGGCTCTCAGAAGGCACCAGAAAGTGTAATGGGGTGTCTGCAGTCTCTGGGCGAAGTACAGCAGCTCTGTTTGTGAGTGGTCAGGCTGGGAACAGTGAGACTGAGAAGCGGGTTCATGAGAATTCTCAATTTTTTTCTTTCAGCCTTTGAATGAATACAACGTCACCCGGTTGGAATATTATCGCTATTTTACGAGAAAAATAGCATAAACATTGATTTTAAACAGCGTTTGACATGCTTCTAAGTACGGTAATGGAATATTTTGCTTTTTTTTTGTCACGAAATGTGCTCGCGCATCACCCTTCGGATACTGACCTGAACGCACGAACAAAACGGAGCTATTTGAATATAACTATGGATTATTTGGAACAAAAACAACACTTGTTGAAGTAGAAGTCCTGGGAGTGCATTCTGACGAAGAACAGCAAAGGTAATCCAATTTTTCTTATAGTAAATCTGAGTTTGGTGAGGGCCAAACTTGGTGGGTGTCAAATTAGCTAGCCGTGATGGCCGGGCTATGTACTCAGGATATTGCAAAATGTGCTTTCGCCGAAAAGCTATTTTAAAATCTGACACCGCGATTGCATAAAGGAGTTCTGTATCTATAATTCTTAAAATAATTATGTATTTTGTGAACTTTAATCGTGAGTAATTTAGTAAATTCACTGGAAGTTTGCGATGGGTATGCTAGTTCTGAACATCACATGCTAATGTAAAAAGCTGTTTTTTGATATAAATATGAACTTGATTGAACAAAACATGAATGTATTGTATAACATAATGTCCTAGGAGTGTCATCTAATGAAGATCAAAGGTTAGTGCTGCATTTAGCTGTGGTTTTGGTTTTTGTGACATATATGCTTGCTTTGAAAATGGCTGTGTGATTATTTTTGGCAGGGTACTCTCCTGACATAATCTAATGTTTTGCTTTCGCTGTAAAGCCTTTTTGAAATCGGACAATGTGGTTAGATTAACGAGAGTCTTGTCTTTAAAATGGTGTAAAATAGTCATATGTTTGAGAAATTGAAGTTATAGCATTTTTGAGGTATTTGTATTTCGCGCCACGCGATTCCACTGGCTGTTGACTAGGTGGGACGCAAACTGTTTTAGAGAATTTAGCAGTACGTCCGACCGGCCTCACAACTGCAGAGCACGTGTAACCACGCCAGCCCAGGGCGTCTTCATGTAGTGGATCGTCAATGAGGGGCTGCTAAGGAGTATTTCTGTCTGTAATAAAGTTATTTTGTGGGGAAAAACTCATTCTGATTGGCTAAGCCTGGCTCCCCAAAGGGTGGGCCTATGCCCTCCAAGGCCCACCCACTTGGCTGCACCCCTGCCCAGTCATGCGAAATCCATAGATTAGAGCCTAATGAAATGATTTTAATTGATTGATTTTCCTTATATGAACTGTAACTCAGTAAAATGTTTGAAATTGTTGCATGCTAAGTTGATATTTTTGTTCAGTATAATTAGACAGTGGAGATCTCACATGAAATGCACCATATGGTTGTTGAACAGGTTAAGTGGGTATTTGTCAGTGGTCGTGGTTTCATGACGAGGGGTTATGTGCCGGTGGGAGGTGTGTTTGGAGACAGTCATAGGCCATGGGGGTCACCTTCTCGAAACGAGAGATCTTGCTGGATTTGACAGACGAGTCCAGTATCAGGGGGGGTCCCAGGCCAAATATGTCCCTCAGCAGCGGGTTATACTAGAGAGACAAGACCAGGCACACCATTTAAAAACTAGCCATTTCCAACGGATAATTAAGAGGCAAGCAAGCATCACAAACCTTCCAGAAAGATTTGATTAGAACATGCTGGTTGCAGAGATAGTCTCTTTATAGCATAGATATCAACTATATCCTACCAACACAGTTATAGACCTAGATGTTTGTTCAAACCTGAAGATGGTGTCTCACTCCAGACTCCAGCACCTCTTTGAAGGCGTCGTAGACCCTCCTGCGCATCCAGCTGTCGATGTAGATGCCCTCCACACCAAAGCGGATCTTCTCCTCGGAGAAGTCCTCGTTCTGCACGACATCGGGCAAAAAAGTCAATCAAAATCAACATTCCATATTTCTCTCAGTGACTGACCAACGGTCTCCAGTTACAGTGACTGGTCTGGTGTCATTTAAAAACCCTCGAGCAACGTTAGAACCTTGCACCGGTTAATGTTCAGGGTGAATCGTGGTTCCTCACCTCTATGTAATGTAGCACCTCTCTGAATATGGTGCGCTGTTTCCTCCTGTCGTTCTTGGCACGGTGCTTGTTCCCGTCGGTGGCCAGGCCCTTCAGGCACTCACACAGCGTGTCGCTGTCTTCAAACTCAAATTCCTACATAGAAAAACAAGGATCAGCAGGGATATTTCCCCCACTTCCTCTCCATGGGCTCTGCATTGCCTCCATATCGTGTTTGAGCTGCCGAGCGAGTACAACCAGGGCCTGTATTTACAAAGTGTCTGAGAACGTCGGTGCTGATCTCGGATCAGGTCCCCCCCATGTCCATGTAATCATATTCATTGTGGTCTAGAAGGCAAAACGGATCCTAAATCAGCACTCCTACTCATATGCTTGATACATACAGCCCCTGGTTGTTCATTAGGCAAAACATACCCTGTCTATATCTCTTCCCAGTTCAACAAGCAAGGCTATGGTCTCCCCCACAGCTATCCTGTAGTTCACGTCGCTGCTCTCCAGGCAGGCCTGTAGCTTGGGTAGATGTCTGAGCACAAGAGGAGACCAAGGACGTGAGCTGAGCAACGTGGCAGGTTATATATTCAGATCCCGGTTGTGTCTCATATAGCACCCTATTCCCCATGTAGTGGCCATACAGTACACTTCTTTAGTCAAATATGCAGTACAGGACTACGGCACTAAATGGGGAACGGGGGTGTCATTTAAGACGCAGCCCCTGTGTGTCTGTGTGTGTCACTCACAGGTCCAGCAGCACATTAAGGCGGGAGGCGGGGCAGAGGGTGACGAGCAGGGCCCAGAAATGCAGGGCGGCGCTGTGGAGCCCTGGGGCACCGGCATTGGGGGTGGGCAGGGTGCCCTCGCGGTTGGGGTACGACATGGTGAATACACTCTCCAGGTGACTCATGGATTTCACCAAGTCCTGCCACAGAGGGAAAATGGAAAAAATAATGACAGAGACAAAAAGCGAGAGAGAAAGAGTTAACCATACATTCAGATTCAATTTCTGGATCTTGATGTTCCATACTATTTTCCATACTGATTTTCTCTTTTCCAGCTACAGAGAAATAGAATGAAAAGGATTTCTAGAGAACCTCACCTCTCCGTCTTCCGCAGCAGAAACGTAGCAGCACATACCCAGCGCTCGGGCACACTGCAAGAGGGATGAACAACTTAAAAACGGCGACTTACAAGAATGCACTCTTAGTGGAAAAACTGCCGTCGACAACAGGAGTGTGACGAAGGCCAATGGTGACACTCACGCTCTGGCGGGCGGACACACTGGCACAGCCGTCAATCATGATGGCGCTGAGGACGGGCCGGAGGATCTTGAAACCCTCCTCACCCTCGTCCCCCCCGCCGAGCTGCACGCACAGCTGGGCGCACACTGTGGCCGCTGCAGCCTGCTCCTCTCCACCACCTGAGAGAGAAGAACGGAGAGAAGGGACAGAAACAGAGTAGAGGGATGGAAAAGGGTGGAGGGGTAAGATCCCTTTTTACAAGCTCGACAAGAGAAGTCAGGCTATCGCGGGACTTGGTCAATCAGAAGATCAACTGAATTCGTAGAGCCTAAATTCAGACTCGATGAAAGGTCCATTCTGGATAGAAATAGTTACATTTCAAGCCAAATAAAGGTACGGTAGAGTAATAGTCTAAGTCCTAATCATCTTTTCAAGTTTTGACTCAGGCCAGCGCCACCTAAAGTGATGTACGTTTGACTACATTTACCACCGTAATTCATAGACCCCAACCCACACACAGTGCTGTGGCGTCTCACCCTTGCGCAGGCTCGTTGTTGAAGTATTCGCACCACTTGAGTTTTTACAGAGTGGGATTAGAGTGGACTTGTCATTTGTTTTTTGTCAACGATCTACACAAAATACTCTCTCAATGGAAAATGTTTAAAATAAAATAAAATCTACATATCATGAAAAATAAAACACTAATATATCTTGATTAGATTAGTATGCAGTCAATACATGTTAGAATCACCTTTGGCAGTGATTATAGCTGTGTCTTTCTGGGTAAGTCTAAGAGCTTTGCACACTTGGATTGTACAATATTTGCACATTAGCTTTAAAATTCTTTAAGCTCTCAAGTTGTTTGTTGATCATGCTAGACCGCCATTTTCAAGTCTTGCCATCGATTTTCAAGCAGATTTAAGTCCAAACTGTAACTAGGCCACTCAAAAACATTCAATGTTGTCTTGGTAAGCAACTCCAGTGTACATTTGGCCTTGTGTCTTAGGTTACTGTCCTGTGGAAGGGTGAATTTGACTCCTGGTGTCTGTTGGAAAGCAACAAACCAGGTTTTCCTCTAGAATTTTGCCTGTGCCTAGCTCCATACCCATAACACCATGCAGCCACAACCATGCTGATGTGTTGTGTTGTGTTTGCCCCAAACATAATGCTTTATGTGCAGGACAAAGTCAATTTCCGTGCTACATTTTTTGCAGTTTGACTTTAGTGTCTTATTGCAAACAGGATGCATGTTTTGTAATATTTTTTATTCTGTACAGGCTTCCTTCTTTTCACTCTGTCAATTAGGTTAGTATTGTGGAGTAACTACAATGTTCTTGATCCATCCTCAGTTTTCTCCTATCATAGCCATTTAACTGTTTTAAAGTCACCATTGGCCTCATGGTGAAATCCCTGAGAGGTTTCCTTCCTCTCCGGCAACTGAGTTAGGAAGAACACCTGTATCTTTGTAGTGAATGGCTATACAGTCAGACTGGTCTCTCTACTACCGCATGGCAAGCGGTACCGGAGTGCCAAGTCTAGGACAAAAAGGCTTCTCAACAGTTTTTACCCCCAAGCCATAAGACTCCTGAACAGGTAACCAAATGGTTACCCAGACTATTTGCATTGTGTAAACATAATTCCACTTTGACATTACGGGATATTATTGTGTGTAGGCCAATGGCAAACAATGTAAATTAAATCAATTTTCGAATTCAGGCTTTAACGACAAAACGTGGAAAAAGTCAAGAGGTTTGAATACTTTCTGAAGACACCCCATGTTCCTAATGTCCATTTAGGAAAGTACTAGCAACATCGGTGGCTTTCCTTTTTTGTGCAGTTAGAATGTGTACAATAAGTCCTTTCATAAAAACATTTGAAATCCTGTGAGACGCACCTTTTGTCCATCAGGTTTTCTATGCATTGTTTCAGCTTGTCCTCTGTCTCCTCCTGGGCAGTCTGTTCATCTACTGGTTCACCACCTCCCCCTGTGGTGGACAAGATAATGATGATGCTGTGTGTGTGTGTGTGTGTGTGTGTTTGTGTGTGTGTGTGTGTGTGTGTGTGTGTGTGTGTGTGTGTGTGTGTGTGTGTGTGTGTGTGTGTGTGTGTGTGTGTGTGTGTGTGTGCACCCACCAGTGGCCTCGTCCACGACTGAAGCGCTCTCGCTGGCGCTGCTGTAGTGACTGAGCACGTCAGACGCCAGCTCATCATCACTGGCACCTGACTCGCCCTTTACCCCATTCCTCCCGCCTACGAGAACGAGAGAAGGAATTGAGGACAGAGAGGAGAGGAAGTGAGAGCAGGACAGAGGGACCAGAGGGGAGGGGGGGGAGAGAAGAAGAGTGAGCTCGAAGTGAACCTTGTCTCTGTCTGTGGCTTAGCTGTTGGTGTCCGTCAGTAATGATATCCCAGGAACCGCTCCTTATAGAGAGCAGGGTCTATTCTGCCCACGGTGCTGACACGAGCACATCCACGTAGCTAAACTGGGAATGCTGTTCGTGTTGTTCTTGCGCCCAAGAAAGCGAAGGAAACTGAACTAAATGACTATCGCCCCGCACCACTCAGGTCTGTTACTATGAAGTGCTTTGAGAGGCGAGTTAGAGACCATATCACCTCCTTACACCCTTAAACCTTTTCAGCTTGATACCCAAATTAGAAACTAACCGTCCATCCGTGTCCCAAATCGTCCTCCATAGGCCCAAACTAAGAAATAATTGTGTGATTATAGATGTATTCTCATAACTCGTGACCCACCTCTAACATGCCCAGGGCTCACTTTGATTCCCGAACCTGTTCGTCGACTACAGCTCGGCCTTCAACACCACAGTACCCTCTAAACTCATCACTACGCTCAGGGCCATGGGTCAGAACCCGTCCCTGTGTAACTGGGTCCTGAACTTCCTGACGGTCCGACACCAAGTGGTGAAGGTAGGCAACCACACCGATCCCCAACACAGAGGCCCCACAAGGGTGGCGTGTTCAGCCCCCCTCCTGTACACCTATGACCGCGCACTTCTCAAACAAAATCATCAAGTTTGCTGACGACAACCGTGGTAGGCCTGGTTACCGTCAACGATGAGGAGACCGCCTATAGGGCGTAGATGAGAGCCCTGGCAGACCGGTGGAAGGAAAATAACCTCAGCCTCAACAAAATGAAGGATTGTGGACTACAGGAGACAGCAGAAAGCAAGCCCCCCCATCCACATCAACGGGGCCGCAGCGGAGAGGGTCAAAAGCGTCAAGTTTCTCGGTGTGCTTATCACTAACAACCTGAAAACGGTCCCTTCACACAGTGTGGTGAAGAAGGGCCAACAGCGCCTCTTCAAACTCAGGAGGCTGAAGACTTGGCTCGGGCCCTAAGACCCTCACAAACTTCTACAGATGCACAATTGAGAGCATCCTGTCAGCCTGTATCACCGCCTGGTACGGCAATTGCACCATCCGCAACCGCAGGGGCTCCCCAAAGGGTGGTACGGTCAGCCCGACGCGTCACCGGAGGCACACTGCCTGCCCTCCAAGAAGATCAAAGGACCTCAGCTACCGAGCAAAGGCCTTTTCACCCCGCTACCATCTAGACGGCGGAGACAGAGCCGGGACCGAGTGACTGAGAAGCAGCTTCCATCTCCAGACCATCAGGCTGTTAAGCAGTCAACACTTGCAGCCCTCCGCCCAGTACCCTGCCCTGAAGCTTGAGACAACTGCCCTGTGTACATACAGTCACGGAACACTGCTCGCTTAAATGTTTGACATACTACACTCTAGTCATGGCTCATCATATGTAACTTTGAATTTTTCGGGATTATGTGTATTGTTTTTGTTGTCGCTAGGTATTACTGCATTGTTGGATCTGGAAGCACAAGGATTTCGCTGCACCTGCGATAACATCTGCAAATCTGTGAATGCAATAAATGAATAACCTTTGATTTGATTCGACTGGCACAGCACTGGCACATAACCATAACAATGTACAGTATGACGTAGAGCACGTCGTACCATACATAACCATAACAACGTACAGTATGACGTACAGCACGTCGTACCATACATAACCATAACAACGTACAGTATGACGTACAGCACGTCGTACCATACATAACCATAACAACGTACAGTATGACGTACAGCACGTCGTACCATACATAACCATAACAACGTACAGTATGACGAACAGCACGTCGTACCATACAGTATGACGTACAGCACGTCGTACCATACATAACCATAACAACGTACAGTATGCCGTACAGCACGTCGTACCATACAGTATGACGTACAGCACGTCGTACCATACATAACCATAACAACGTACAGTATGACCTACAGCACGTCGTACCATACATAACCATAACAACGTACAGTATGCCGTACAGCACGTCGTACCATACAGTATGACGTACAGCACGTCGTACCATACAGTATGACCTACAGCATGTCGTACCATACATAACCATAACAACGTACAGTATGACGTACAGCACGTCGTACCATACAGTATGACGAACAGCACGTCGTACCATACATAACCATAACAACGTACAGTATGACCTACAGCACGTCGTACCATACATAACCATAACAACGTACAGTATGACGTACAGCACGTCGTACCATACAGTATGACCTACAGCACGTCGTACCATACAGTATGACGTACAGCACGTTGTACCATACAGTATGACGTACAGCACGTCGTACCATACATAACCATAACGTACAGTATGACGTACAGCACGTCGTACCATACATAACCATAACAACGTACAGTATGCCGTACAGCACGTCGTACCATACAGTATGACGTACAGCACGTCGTACCATACATAACCATAACAACATACAGTATGACGTACAGCACGTCGTACCATACATAACCATAACAACGTACAGTATGACGTACAGCACGTCGTACCATACAGTATGACGTACAGCACGTCGTACCATTCATAACCATAACAACATACAGTATGACGTACAGCACGTCGTACCATACATAACCATAACAACGTACAGTATGACGTACAGCACGTCGTACCATACATAACCATAACAACGTACAGTATGACGTACAGCACGTCGTACCATACAGTATGACGTACAGCACGTCGTACCATACATAACCATAACAACGTACAGTATGACGTACAGCACGTCGTACCATACATAACCATAACAACGTACAGTATGACGTACAGCACGTCGTACCATACAGTATGACGTACAGCACGTCGTACCATACAGTATGACGTACAGCACGTCGTACCATACATAACCATAACAACATACAGTATGACGTACAGCACGTCGTACCATACATAACACCCACACCTACTCGTAATTACTATCATTGTCGCACAAGAGGAACGAAAAACATTCCGCATATGCATTTTGTTTTCTCCATCCACCGTTTCCTCACGCATAACCAATCTCTGTAATAATTTCCACAACGCTCCATGCGCGAGAAATGCATAAGTCCAGCACAGCAGTTGTAACTCATAAATTCATCCACATAAACAAGTGTGACTGGTCAAGGTCGAACCTCTGTTCTTATTTCCCCTCTTTGTCCCACTTCCAAACATAATTGCTGTTTACTGAGTATTCAGCCCACCACTTTACTGGTGGGAGAGGATAAGTGTTAATCCCCATACGCTGACAGTTTGACAGGAGGAAAGAGTCAGACAATCTCTGCATTCCAGCTCAACGTTTTCAACACTTCCCTACGGAACACTAGCCACTGGCCATAGACGTCGGTTCAATATCTAGCTTTGATTTACATTTGGTTGAGTTGTCAACTATGGTGAATTCAACAAAAAATGGCACAATGTCATTGGATTTCGGGTAAAAGTACGGTGAAAAAATACTAAATGCCCCTACATTGATTACTTTTTGTGAATCCAGGGAGTTTTCCATGTTGATTCAACATCATCACATTGATTTTATGGGGGGGGGGGGGGTTGAAATGACGTGGAAACAACGTTGATTCAACCATTTTTTTGCCCGGTGGGTACTGACGTCACTGACAGTCTGACATTCGTATGTTGGCGGAGATCCCATGGAGTTCATGTCTTCAGAATACATGTGTGTGAGTGTCTGCGTGTGTGTATTCATCGACGCAACTTCACCTCCTTCGCAGGGGACTTGTCCTTTATGGACTGCGTGTCGCAGTCTCGTTGATGTGGACCTGGAGAGGGTAAGAAGAGGACTGAAGAACACAACTGGAGAGGAGTTGAAGGGGCTGGGGCTTCTCTCAAACCTACAACTGCAGATTGTGTGCGAGAGCTTTCTTAAAACCCCTCCATCTTGTATGTATCCATTCCCCTTGGCTACTAGCATCGCCATGAGGGCTGAAGCGGCCCTAGCTAGCACAAACTCCATATGGCCCCAGAGAGAGAGAGAGTACAGTAGACTATATGATTACAGACATTGACCCTTTCTCTCTCAGCTCATTCACTGTCAAGCCACTACACCTCTGTCTGATCACAGCCAAATTACATCGTTCCTCAAAAGAACAGACATGGAAACAACCACACATTCACAGCCCAGTAAGCTGTACAACATCAGAAATTCATACAGATGGGCCCAAATCAGCACCCGAAGAACACCAGAAAGCAACCTGTAACCAAAATATCCAAACACTCTTAGATAACTTTCTGGATACCACATTCACTCACAGTAAAGAAGGCATCAATCTAGCAATAAAAAACATCAACTATATATTCAGGCAAATGGCAAAAGAAGCACAATTGAAATTGATAAAAAACACACAAAAAAGACCACAGATGACAACTGGTTTGATGCAGATTGTAAAATTATAAGGTAAAAACTTAGAACACTATCCAACCAAAAGCACAGAGAGCCAAATAATGGTGAATTACGCCTTCATTACTGAGACTTTAAAACTATAAATGTACACTCAGAACCAAAAAAGCACAGTACAACAGCAAGCAGCTGACACAAACAACTTGTGGCAAAATTGTAAAAAGCAAAAAATATCAAAACGAGGAATTAGCGATACAAAATGGTGACATATGGACAACCAAATCAAATCAAATGTATTTATATAGCCCTTCTTACATCAGCTGATATCTCAAAGTGCTGTACAGAAACCCAGCCTAAAACCCCAAACAGCAAGCAATGCAGGTGTAGAAGCACGGTGGCTAGGAAAAACTCCCTAGAAAGGCCAAAACCTAGAAAGAAACCTAGAGAGGAACCAGGCTATGAGGGGTGGCCAGTCCTCTTCTGGCTGTGCCGGGGTGGATATTATAACAGAACATGGCCAAGATGTTCAAATGTTCATAAATGACCAGCATGGTCAAATAATAATAATCATAGTTGTTGTCGAGGGTGTAAAAAGTCAGCAACTCAAGAGTAAGTGTCAGTTGGCTTTTTCATAGCCGATCTTTGAGAGTATCTCTACCACTCCTGCTATCTCTAGAGAGTTGAAAACAGCAGGTCTGGGACAGGTAGCACGTCCGGTGAACAGGTCAGGGTTCCAGCAGGTCTGGGACAGCAGGTCTGGGACAGGTAGCACATCTGGTGAACAGGTCAGGGTTCCAGCAGGTCTGGGACAGCAGGTCTGGGACAGGTAGCACATCTGGTGAACAGGTCAGGGTTCCAGCAGGTCTGGGACAGGTAGCACGTCCGGTGAACAGGTCAGGGTTCCAGCAGGTCTGGGACAGCAGGTCTGGGGACAGGTAGCACATCCAGTGAACAGGTCAGGGTTCCATAGCCGCAGGCAGAACAGTTGAACCCATTTTAAAACACTCTACAACACCGTTCAAATTGATACAAACGCAGAACAACGCCAAATACAGGCTCAGTGAGCACAGCCTTGCCATTGAGAAGGGTAGACACAGGAAAGCCTGGCTCCCTGTAGAGGAAAGGCTGTGCAACCACTGAGACAGAGCTGCATTTCCTGACAAAATGTCAAAAATATAAAACAATTAGAGAGTGTCATTTACCCAAATTTGAATCCCTTATTCAAGGTTTCAAAGACCTCTCTGATGAGAGTAGGCTACCCGTCCTGTTGGGGGAGGACGCAGAGAGCTGTGGTTTGGCAGCGCACTACATTGCTGCCTGACATAAAATGAGGGACAGTGTCTGACAGACCAATCAACCTGCACATGTCCTCTACTGTATGCTTATTGTTATTGTTCAATGTGTGGTTATTTTGACCCTTGGTTATTGTTGTTACTGTTGTCCTGTTGACAATTTTGATTATTATTATTTTCATATTGTAAATATCTAAAGTAAGCTTTGACAATATCTACATTGTTACATCATGCCAATAAAATAAATTGAATTGAAGAGAGAGAGAGAGAGAGAGATTCTTAACACATGGCTCTAGCTCCTATTGTTAAAAACCTTATATGTTCCATCTATCCTCTATGTCCCTCAGATGAAAGATGCTACATTCAGGTCAGAGGTAACACAACAATCGTGAGGCTGGCACTCACTGGTCACAGGTCTTGCTGACCACCTGGTGACCCTGGTCAGCTGGACCAAAGGCTGTGTGGGTTCACAGGCATCCTGTTATGCATGACCTCTGACCTCACAGTGGGTTGGGCCTCAGATGTGTGGATGAGCTACAGGGAGCTGGTCAAAGGTCCAGTCTTCACAGAGCAGTGCTGTGAACCTGAATTAAATTAGGTAGCTGCTGCCCAGTTCCCATCACACTGGCCTTTAAGGCTTTATGGTCAAACAGGCCCTTTGGCGAAGCCCACTCTCCCAGACACACACACAGGAGTGTCCTGACTCTACAGTATCTCTGACAGTGCGGTTGGTGTATAAGTAGAGAATACAATGGAACAGATTACTGTGGTGTGAGTTGTGTAGGGAGACCCTGTGGTCATTTCCACAGATTTCTGCCCAGCTGGCACATAACATTCTGAGAACCATATGTTTCTTAGGTGGGAATTTCAGATCATTTCCTACAGGTTTCCTTGTGGTTGTATTTCAAGTCGTGTTCTCAAATTGTTCCGAGAACATTAAGAAACAAACAATGTTCTCCTGTGTGAATTTCAGTACTTCAGCACAATGTTTTTCTGCAGGATTCCTCCTGGTTCTAGTTAAAGTCATGTTCTCAGAACATTAAGAAACCTTTCCATAAAAACCACAAGAAAACACTAGTAAGAATGTTGTACATCCTCATAGTTGTGTTGAGGTGTGTTGGCCGCGCCCACTAATTGGCTACACCTGATCTTAATGAGTGCGTGTTTCCTTTGAAATGGGGTCTATTGAATAGACTAAAATGAACAGCTTTGTATGAATACAAATATAAAAAAACACAGAATGCTAGCTCTATCCTAGTGGCACAGTGGACTAATTCTATGAATAGAAAACAGAAAGTCATAGGTTCAAATCTCACTGCCTTAATACAGAAAGTGTTTGCATGATTAATGCCGAAGCAAATTCATTTCCATGGGTCCTATCTGCGTTTGGAATTAAAAACAGTCAAACTAACCTAGCAGTGTTATTAAAATATGTTTTAAGTACGTTATTTAATTACCTTCAAATAACCTAGAATTTCCATTCTCAGAAGGTTAATAAAACATTGCATGAAAAGTTTCAGGGAACCATAGTAAAACGTTCTCAGAACCTCCCTGCAACCTAAAAATGAACGTTCCCAGAACAGGAGAAATGTTCACTTCCGTTCTCAGAACATTTTTTAAAAGTTCAGTTTACTCGTCAGGAAACGTATGGCTTTGTTCACAGAACCAATGGGAAACCAAAAACGTTGTTCCCACAATTTCCAAGGAACCAAATGTGTTACTGGGTACAGACTAAGATTCTGATAAACAATGAGTAACATGCAGGGAGGTATACAAACAGACACTATGAATGACATCAACACATGACACACAACAGACAGTACAGAAACAGCCCTCACACAGGCCGCAGGCCACCATTGAAATACAGAACCGTAACACAAAGGACAGCGCATAACAGAGCCATATTTCTACAAATCGGCCCACTTCTCTCGCTCTGGGTCCACTCTTGCCCTCCCGACATTGCTCGTGTTTCCTTTCTTCCGCCTGCCTCTCTCTCTCTCTCTCTCTACTGGGTTCTGATCTTATGTTTTAGCCATCAGGGTACTACTGCTACCACTCTGCTCAGTATTGACACCAGCCAACATCAACAGCAGAGGTGAGGACACGATGATGACTTAGCCATGCTGCCATGGTCAAAGATAGAGTGGTCTCAGCCAACAGCACCACCACCCACTACTGCTCTCTGGTGGTGGATACCAGAACTGCACTGTACTCCACAGGATGGTAAATTGAGATCCGGTTGGATAGATCAGATTAACTACAACCACATGTTTACAGATGACCATGAAATATGGTTAAGCGATGGCGGCTTGGGTTCAACCCATCATAAATGATAGTAACCTAGAGGTATGCTGTTTTAGCCCTACAGTAACAGAAACATTCATATTCAAATACATTTGTCATGAGGAAAACATTTAAACTGCATTTTCTTTCCCTATCCTCAGATTCTGTCTCACATTGTTTTGGGTTCTTTCAATCTCACCAAAGGAGGGTTGAAGTATTGGATTGTACACCACCTCCTGAAAAAGACTACTTTACCATGGAGAGACTCAGTTCTATCTTCATACCAAGTGTGATTGGCATCTTGAGAGGTGTGGTTGTGCCCCCTGTTTATGTTACGTAATCTGTACAGGTGCCACTGTGCCCTTGTGGGAGTGAGTGTTGTCTGAACACGGAAGGTATATGTTTTTGTCTGCAGTGGACTATGGTGTTTTGCAGTGTTGGGGAGTAGGGAACTATACTGCTCAAAAAAATAAAGGGAACACTTAAACAACACAATGTAACTCCAAGTCAATCACACTTCTGTGAAATCAAACTGTCCACTTAGGAAGCAACACTGATTGACAATACATTTCACATGCTGTTGTGCAAATGGAATAGACAACAGGTGGAAATTATAGGCAATAAGCAAGACACCCCCAATAAAGGAGTGGTTCTGCAGGTGAAGACCACAGACCACTTCTCAGTTCCTATGCTTCCTGGCTGATGTTTTGGTCACTTTTGAATGCTGGCGGTGCTTTCACTCTAGTGGTAGCATGAGACGGAGTCTACAACCCACACAAGTGGCTCAGGTAGTGCAGCTCATCCAGGATGGCACATCAATGCGAGCTGTGGCAAGAAGGTTTGCTGTGTCTGTCAGTGTAGTGTCCAGAGCATGGAGGCGCTACCAGGAGACAGGCCAGTACATCAGGAGACGTGGAGGAGGCCAGAGGAGGGCAACAACCCAGCAGCAGGACCGCTACCCTCCGCCTTTGTGCAAGGAGGAGCAGGAGGAGCACTGCCAGAGCCCTGCAAAATGACCTCCAGCAGGCCACAAATGTGCATGTGTCTGCTCAAACGGTCAGAAACGACTCCATGAGGGTGGTATGAGGGCCCGACGTCCACAGGTGGGGGTTGTGCTTACAGCCCAACACCGTGCCGGACGTTGGCATTTGCCAGAGAACACCAAGATTGGCAAATTCGCCACTGGCGCCCTGTGCTCTTCACAGATGAAAGCAGGTTCACACTGAGCACGTGACAGACGTGACAGAGTCTGGAGACGCCGTGGAGAACCTTCTGCTGCCTTCAACATTCTCCAGCATGACCGGTTTGGCGGTGGGTCAGTCATGGTGTGGGGTGGCATTTCTTTGGGGGGGGGCCGCACAGCCCTCCATGTGCTCGCCAGAGGTAGCCTGACTGCCATTAGGTTACCGAAATGAGATCTCAGACCCCTTGTGATACCATATGCTGTGGCGGTTGCCCTGGGTTCCTCCTAATGCAATACAATGCTAGACCTCATGTGGTTGGAGTGTGTCAGCAGTTCCTGCAAGAGGAAGGCATTGATGCTATGGACTGGCCCGCCCGTTCCCCAGACCTGAATCCAATTGAGCACATCTGGGACATCATGTCTCGCTCCATCCACCAACGCCCCGTTGCACCACAGACTGTCCAGGAGTTGGCGGATGCTTTAGTCCAGGTCTGAAAGGAGATCCCTCAGGAGACCATCCGCCACTCATCAGAGCATGCCCAGGCGTTGTAGGGAGGTCCATACAGGCACGTGGAGGCCAACACACTACTGAGCCTCATTTTGACTTGTTTTAAGGACATTACATCAAAGTTGGATCAGCCTATAATGTGGTTACCACTTTAATTTTGAGTGTGACTCCAAATCCAGACCTCCGTGGGTTGATAAATTGGATTTCCATTGATTATTTTTGTGTGATTTTGTTGTCAGCACATTCAACTATGTAAAGAAAAAGTATTTAATAAGATTATTTCTTTCATTCAGATCTAGGACGTGTTGTTTAAGTGTTCCCTTTATTTTTTTGAGCAGTGTACATTCAGTAGGTAATGACTTGTTGTGCCATGTAGTAGTGTAGCGAACTACAGAAGCTAACCTTTACCCATAAAATATGGGTAAAAGTGTGCAATAATTTTGTTTCTTTTTCGGCATCAGACCTGCCGGAACGCTTTGACACCTAGAGTCATAACACTGACAGTCCATAACCATGGTCATAACTGCAGACATAACACCGTCATGACACATTTAGACCTGTTGTGCCATTTATTACATGTCTGGTTATGACACCTACGTAAGAGTGTCAAACCCACAAAAACATTACATCATTATTAGTTTATTGACCATATTAAATTGTAATTGCGTACTAGTCAGACATGCACCTACCCCAAAGCTCAGTTGCTGATGACCGGGATGAATGCAGGAGCACATTTCAGGAGCTGACAAGACACCCTCTTTTTGACTGATGTCTGATAGAGGGCTTATATGATTGGTCACAATGCTTCTTGACAGTGTCATAAAGTGTATTTTATTAGTCCAAGTGAAGTGACACAGGATGGTCAATATGCTTCATGAAAGTGTCATAAAGTTGATTTCCTAAAAGCTACTTAATTAAAACATGGAGAAAAAAACCCATCAAGAATTCATTACAAAAAAGGATTTAAGAAAAACTCAAATGAAAAGAAACTTCATGGCAGGGAGAAAACTAATTTGAATAAATGTGGGTTGACACCTATGGTGTCAGTAACAGCCACAAAGCAATGCAATATCTGTCACAACAGGTGTAAATATATTGGTCATGACTGTTGACCATATGACAAGTTATGTCAGCTGTTATGACCGTGTCATAAAGTGTTACGACACTGAGTGTCAAGTGTTTACACCCTCCATAATTCTCACTTGAAACATTGTAATAGGATAATAACACATTTTAACATATGACCACAACGTGATCAGTCTTGCAATTGTCGTCTATGACAGTTCCCATTTTCTCATATGAACACACTAAATAATTTTGGATGCAGTGAACTACCCAGCTGGCACATAACGTTCTGAGAACCATAGTTTCTTAGAGCTTGGTGAGAACAGGGTGTCCTATGGTTTATTTGCACACAACCTTCCCACAACTTTCTGGGAATGGTGCTGGATAGTTGCTTGGCTTTGGAACACTCAGCACATTTAAGGGACTCCACAAAAAAAAAGTCATTACTTTAATAGAACGTCCCTAAAAGTTCAAACAAGGTTACATTCATTTTGGTAATGTTATAGGAACATTCTCCAACTGGTCTGACATTGGGAATGTTGTCAAATAGGTCAGAGAATGTTAAGAAACAACGTTGTGGAAAATTTTCAGTATAATGTTTCCTACAGGTTTCCTCATGGTTCTATGTGAAGTCATGTTCTCAATTGTTCCAAAACATTAGAAAACTTCCAAATAAAACTACAAGGAAACTTCAGTAACGTGTAGGGGTGTTGGCTGTGCTGACTAATTGGCCACACCTAATCACTTAGTGTGTGTGTTTCCTTTGAAATGGGTTTGTTTGAATAGACAAATGAACAGCGCCTCATATGAGGGTAAAAAAAACATGGCCTGCTAGCTCCATTCTGATGCACTTGTGCAGTAGACTAATTTCCATGGATAGGAAACAGAAGATCATTAGATTTGAATCTCACTTGACGCCGTGGTCACAATAAAGAAATGTGTTTTACATGATTAATGCCTAAGCAATTCATTCCAAGGGTCCCATCTCGTGCTGAATTTAAAAACCAGTTAAGTCAGCTATGTCTTGCTTAACTTCTTCCATGTGTGAAGTAATAGGTGTAGAATGGCAAAACTAGATTTTTAGACAGTAACGTCCCCCACCCTGGTGTTTTGGATGTTTTACAGACAAATATCCACAGGAATCCCACATCTGCAGTTAAGTAATCATCCATTGCCTCATGGAGCTCACGGAAGGTTGTACACAATCAACGCAAAAGGGTCACTATTTCAACAAAACATTTATTGCTGGCATAATGCAACCATAGAAAACACCAGAAGGACCTGGTAACAACTGAAATGTACAAAGGGAGTACAGTACACACAAGTGTGGATGTCTTAATTCCACAGTTCCCTTTGTGTCCCCAGTCATACCAGTAGAGGCTCAGTGCAGGTAGAGGTGTTGCTGGAACCACAGCACACATTGAGGAAGCAGTCAGCCTGAGTGTCCACACGAGCCAGTGAGTGGGCGTCCTCCGCAAACAAAAGCAACCTGCAAGGGCAAGCAGTTGTATTTATTAGCGGACAACGTAGGAAACAAAAGCAAGCAATTTCTTATTGGACAAGTTCAGGTAGTCCCTCCCTGTTTCAGTTTGTTCTGCTTCCTATTAGGTACCTAACAAATACGGCCCCAGAGTTCACACAGGTCAACGAATCATCTAACAATGCTAAACTAGGACGGCGCTGCAGTGGATAGCTGCCGTCTTACCGGCTCCTGACCAAATTCTTGCTATAGAACAGCAATCAAATTCTGCATCAGAAACAGCAATCAGAAATTCTGCTATAGAACAGCAATCAAATTCTGCATCAGAACAGCAATCAAATTCTGCTATAGAACAGCAATCAAATTCTGCTATACACACAGCAATCGCGAACCTCGATTCGGATAGAGATTTCTACTTCAACGAGTCGGCAGCTCTGGTCGTTTACCCCGGACCTGGCCCTGATCCCCGGGACTCGAAAGAGGAAGCAGCGGCGAAGAGGCAAGCGAGGCGGCATCATGATTAGGCTACGTCGGCCGCGCATCTAGACCGCCATTGCCGTCTGTTTTTGTGGGCGAACGTACAATCACTAGAGAACAAACTGGTGGAGACTATCCTATCAACAGGACCTGAAGAACTTGCAATATCTCTACATTTCAAGGAGTCTTGCCTGAACAAGGACAATACACCCTCACTGGTAAGATCAGAAGGCAGCCTCGAGTAAGCTGGAGAGGGGAGGAGTGTCTCAACAGCTGGTGCACAAACTAATTTTAAGGAAAGTCTCAAGTTTTTGGTCGCCTGAGTACGAATACCTCATAAGCTGCAGATCATAATATGTACCAAGAGCGTTTTCATCGACAGTAAGTCAAAAGTTTGGACACACCTACTCATTCAAGGGTTTTTCCTTATTTTTACTATTTTCTTCATTGTAGAATAATAGTGAAGACAACAAAAGTATGGAAATAACACATATGAATCATGTAACCAAAAAAGTGTTAAACAAATAAAAATATATTTTAACATTTGAGATTCTTCAGAGTAGCCACATTTTGCCTTGATAACAGCTTTGCACACTCTTGGCATTCTCTCAACCAGCTTCATGAGGTAGTCACCTGGTATACATTTCAATTAACAGGTGTGCCTTGTTAAAAGTTATTTGGGGGAATTTCTTTCCTTAATGCATTTGAGCCAAATTCTATAGTAAGTACTGTAGTGTTCTATAGTTATTTTTTTATGTGGGCAGGATGATGGATAATATAACAAGCGGTTGTCACCTGACGGGGGAGCCCCTGCTCTTCAGAGAGCGGTACAGCTCCAAACCTTGGTAAGGGGACACTCTCCTGTCTTTACCCCCCAGCATCAGGAGCACTGGGGCCTTGATCTGGACACAGACGGACGAAACCAAATGATATGCTTGTCTCTGACAGCTATAGGGGAGTGTGTTTGTATTTGTGTGCATGAACCTCAAACCTGAGGTGCGTAGGTGATGGGGGATTTCTGGAGCATGGTGGTGAGAGCCTCTGGGGTGGGCAAGCTGGTCATAAGAGTACTGCAGCCCCACACTAGAGTACGCCTAGGAAAGGTAGAGGGAGACACAGGACATCTATCCATCAACCAACCCAATTAATCACATTGTATTTGCATAGTACTTGTATTTTTATTTATTTATTATTTTTACAGTATCTTAAATATGCAGTGCACACACTTTCCATCCCCCAACTAGTGCACTACAATTAGTGTTTTTACAGTCTCATTTAGGACCTCCCCAGTCCTATACACTGATACACAGAGACAGTGTCAAGTCTCACCAGTCCACGATGTCACTGGTTCCCAGTAAGGTGGCAGCGTTGATGACTGGGTTCCTGACGGCACACGCCTGTAGAAGTCTGGGAACTGGCCAATCAGGTGGCAGGCCAGGAAGCCTCCTTGGGACCCACCCATCACCACCCATTTATCAGGGTCCAGGGTTAAGAGCTTCTCAGCAGGTTTGGTCAGCAAGGGCAGTTAGCACAGCCCTCTGGGAATGAATAGTTAGGAAGAGGTTAGTTTTGAACAAGGTGTGTTAGTAGTATTGAGTTAGAAACAAAAATTAGCAACCTGACTGACACCCTGGGTGAAACACTTGAGTCATTTTCAGCTGAGAGCTCACTCGGTACCTGCACATCCTTGACGTCTTGGCTGCCGATGTTACCGGCCAGAGAGAAGATGCTGTCCTGGCCAAAGCCAGTGGAACCCCGGTAATTCACTACAAAACACAGAGCGAGAAACAATATTCTAACAGTGGATACCAGTGTGTGTGGGTATGAGCCAAGGAGGAAGTCCACTATCTTACCCATGAGTACAGCAAAGCCCAGTTTGACCAGGACTGCTGTAGTGACATTCCACTCCGCAAAGAACTGGGAGTGCGGCCCACCTGGGAAAGAACACAAGCTTCAGTGAGTCCTCCGTGATCTCTTTCATAGATCAGTTCCCATATACATAAAAGCATCTCAGAATAGGAGTGCCGATCTAGGATCAGTTTTTATACAAATTAAATATACAGCGAAGATTTGATCCTAGACCAGTGCTCCTACTACGAGACGCTTTATGAATACGGGCCCAGGAGCTAGATTCTCCAGAGGTTTCTCTCACCATGGACAAACACCACCAGAGGAACCTTGGTGCGTGACGGAAGGTGGTTTGTCGTAACCAGCAGGGCCCCGAAGTCTAGGCCAGCTGCATAAGAGACACACAACTTACTTCATTTTATTGTTCTCAAGGACATGCAGTTATGGCACCAGACAAGTTGTAAACCACTATTGACTGACTCACAGTACTCTGGGTTCTCCTCCTGGGTGTAGGGCTGACGTCCAGAACATTGACGATAGCACCAAGTAGACACGACTCGCCCAGATGGTCCCAGGACACCTCCCCCTCCCCCCCAGCCAACGGAAGAAAAGCCACTACCTGCAATGACAATGCATATATGACCAGTATGGGAGGGGGGGGGGGGGGGGGTAACCTAAATGACCAGTATAGGGGGGGGTAACCTAAATGGACCAGTATAGGGGGGGGTGTAACCTAAATGACCAGTATAGGGGGGGGGTGTAACCTAAATGACCAGTATAGGGGGGGGGTTGTAACCTAAATGACCAGTATAGTGGGGGGGGTGTAACCTAAATGACCAGTATGGGGGGGGGGGGTGTAACCTAAATGACCAGTATAGGGGGGGGTGTAACCTAAATGACCAGTAGGGGGGGGGGGGGGGTAACCTAAATGACCAGTATAGGGGGGGGGGGGGGTAACCTAAAGACCAGTATAGGGGGGGGGGGTAACCTTAAATGACCAGTATAGGGGGGGGGGTACACCTAAATGACCAGTATAGGGGTGGGGGGGTAACCTAAATGCCCAGTATTAGGGTAGGGGGTAACCTAAATGACCAGTATAGGGGGGGGGGTGTAATCCTAAATGACCAGTATAGGGGGGGGGGGGTAACCTAAATGACAGTATAGGGGGGGGGGTAACCTAAATGACCAGTATAGGGGGGGGGGGTAACCTAAATGACCAGTATAGGGGGGGGGGGTAACCTAAATGACCAGTATAGGGGGGGGGTAACCTAAATGACCAGTATAGGGGGGGGGTAACCTAAATGACCAGTATATGGGGGGGGGTGGTACCTAAATGACCAGTATAGGGGGGGGGGGGGTAACCTAAATGACCAGTATAGGGGGGGGGGTGTAACCTAAATGACCAGTATAGGGGGGGGTAACCTAAATGACCAGTATAGGGGGGGGGGTAACCTAAATGACCAGTATAGGGGGGGGGGGGGTAACCTAAATGACCAGTATAGGGGGGGGGGTAACCTAAATGACCAGTATAGGGGGGGGGGTAACCTAAATGACCAGTATAGGGGGGGGGGTAACCTAAATGACCAGTATAGGGGGGGGGGGGGTAACCTAAATGACCAGTATAGGGGGGGGGGGGGGGGTAACCTAAATGACCAGTATAGGGAGGGGGGGGGGGGGTTAAACCTAAATTACCAGTAAGGGAGGGGGGGGGGGTTAACCTAAATTACCAGTATAGGGGGGGGGGGGGGGTTAACCTAATTACCAGTATAGGGGGGGGGGGGGGGTTAACCTAAATGACCAGTATAGGGGGGGGGGGGGGGGGGGTTAACCTAAATGACCAGTATAGGGGGGGGGGGGAACCTAAATGACCAGTATAGGGGGGGGGGTTTAACCTAAATGACCAGTATAGGGGGGGGGGGGGTAACCTAAATGACCAGTATAGGGGGGGGGTAACCTAAATGACCAGTATAGGGGGGGGGTAACCTAAATGACCAGTATAGGGGGGGGGTAACTAAATGACCAGTATAGGGGGGGGGGTAACCTAAATGACCAGTATAGGGGGGGGGGTAACCTAAATGACCAGTATAGGGGGGGGGGGGGTAACCTAAATGACCAGTATAGGGGGGGGGGGGGTAACCTAAATGACCAGTATAGGGAGGGGGGGGGGGTAACCTAAATGACAGTATAGGGAGGGGGGGGGGGTAACCTAAATGACCAGTATAGGGAGGGGGGGGGGGGGTAACCTAAATTACCAGTATAGGGGGGGGGGGGGGGTTAACCTAAATTACCAGTATAGGGGGGGGGGGGGGGTTAACCTAAATGACCAGTATAGGGGGGGGGGGGGGGTTAACCTAAATGACCAGTATAGGGGGGGGGGGGGTTAACCTAAATGACCAGTATAGGGGGGGGGGTTAACCTAAATGACCAGTATAGGGGGGGGGGGTTTAACCTAAATGACCAGTATAGGGGGGGGGTTAACCTAAATGACCAGTATAGGGGGGGGGGGGGGTTTAACCTAAATGACCAGTATAGGGGGGGGGGGGGGGTAACCTAAATGACCAGTATAGGGGGGGGGGGGGTTAACCTAAATGACCAGTATAGGGGGGGGGGGTTAACCTAAATGACCAGTATAGGGGGGGGGGGGTTAACCTAAATGACCAGAATAGGGGGGGGGGGTTAACCTAAATGACCAGTATAGGGGGGGGGGTTAACTAAATGACCAGTATAGGGGGGGGTTAACCTAAATGACCAGTATAGGGGGGGGGTTAACCTAAATGACCAGTATAGGGGGGGGGGTTACCTAAATGACCAGTATAGGGGGGGGGGGGGTTACCTAAATGACCAGTATAGGGGGGGGGGTAACCTAAATGACCAGTATAGGGGGGGGGGGTTACCTAAATGACCAGTATAGGGGGGGGGGGGGTAACCTAAATGACCAGTATAGGGGGGGGGGGGTAACCTAAATGACCAGTATAGGGGGGGGGGTGGGGGTAACCTAAATGACCAGATAGGGGGGGGGGGGGGTAACCTAAATGACCAGTATAGGGGGGGGGGGTAACCTAATGACCAGTATAGGGGGGGGGGTAACCTAAATGACCAGTATAGGGGGGGGGGGGTAACCTAAATGACCAGTATAGGGGGGGGGGGGTAACCTAAATGACCCAGTATAGGGGGGGGTAACCTAAATGACCAGTATAGGGGGGGGGGTAACTAAAGACCAGTATAGGGGGGGGTAACCTAAATGACCAGTATAGGGGGGGGGGGGTAACCTAAATGACCAGTATAGGGGGGGTAGTAACCTAAATGACCAGTATAGGGGGGGGTAGTACCTAAATGACCAGTATAGGGGGGGGGTAGTAACCTAAATGACCAGTATAGGGGGGGGTAACCTAACTGACCAGTATAGGGGGGGTAACCTATATGACCAGTATAGGGGGCGGTAACCTAAATGACCAGTATAGGGGGGGTAACCTAAATGACCAGTATAGGGGGGGTAACCTAAATGACCGGTATAGGGGGGTAACTAAATGGACCAGAATAGGGGGGGTAACCTAAATGACCAGAATAGGGGGGGTAACCTAAATGACCAGAATAGGGGGGTAACCTAAATGACCAGAATAGGGAGGGTAACCTAAATGACCAGTATAGGGGGGGGGTAACCTAAATGACCAGTATAGGGGGGGGGGTAACCTAATGACCAGTATAGGGGGGGGGGTAACCTAAATGACCAGTATAGGGGGGGGGGTAACCTAAATGACCAGTATAGGGGCGGGGTAACCTAAATGACCAGTATAGGGGCGGGGTAACCTAATGACCAGTATAGGGGCGGGGTAACCTAAATGACCAGTATAGGGGCGGGGTAACCTAAATGACCAGTATAGGGGGGGTAACCTAAATGACCAGTATAGGGGGGGTAACCTAAATGACCAGTATAGTATAGGGGGGGTAACCTAAATGACCAGTATAGGGGGGGTAACCTAAATGACCAGTATAGGGGGGTAACCTAAATGACCAGTATAGGGGGGGTAACCTAAATGACCAGTATAGGGGGGGTAACCTAAATGACCAGTATAGGGGGGGTAACCTAAATGACCAGTATAGGGGGGTAACCTAAATGACCAGTATAGGGGGGGTAACCTAAATGACAGTATAGGGGGGGTAACCTAAATGACCAGTATAGGGGGGGTAAACCTAAATGACCAGTATAGGGGGGGTAACCTAAATGACCAGTATAGGGGGGGTAACCTAAATGACCAGTATAGGGGGGGTAACCTAAATGACCAGTATAGGGGGGTAACCTAAATGACCTGTATAGGGGGGGGGGGGTAACCTAAATGACCTGTATATGGGGGGGTAACCTAAATGACCTGTATAGGGGGGGGTAACCTAAATGACCTGTATAGGGGGGGGTAACCTAAATGACCAGTATAGGGGGGGGGGTAACCTAAATGACCAGTATAGGGGGGGGTGTAACCTAAATGACCAGTATAGGGGGGGTAACCTAAATGACCAGTATAGGGGGGGTAACCTAAATGACCAGTATAGGGGGGGTAACCTAAATGACCAGTATAGGGGGGGTAACCTAAATGACCCGTATAGGGGGGGTAACCTAAATGACCAGTATAGGGGGGTAACCTAAATGACCAGTATAGGGGGGGGTAACCCTAAATGACCAGTATAGGGGGGGTAACCTAAATGACCAGTATAGGGGGGTAACCTAATGATCGTATAGGGGGGGGGGGGGTAACCCTAAATAGACCAGTATAGGGGGGGGGGGGGGTAACCTAAATGACCAGTATAGGGGGGGGGGTAACTAAATGACCAGTATAGGGGGGGGGGTAACCCTAAATGACCAGTATAGGGGGGGGGGGTAACCTAAATGACCAGTATAGGGGGGGGGTAACCTAAATGACAGTATAGGGGGGGGTAACCTAAATGACCAGAATAGGGGGGGTAAACCTAAATGATCAGTATAGGGGGGGTAACCTACATGTTTTCCACAAGCACATGGAGTTTGCTAACTAAATATAAAGTAGCCAGGTGGGATCGCCCGGGCCAGGTGGTTAATAATTTTCTGGAAACAAGCTCTATTTTGGTGGCCTCCAATACCTTGATTCCATCCGAAATACTCAGCGAAATTATTGAATACTTTTGAGTTTACCTCCCAAATTTGATTTTTTTGGTGGTATTGTTTAAAATTAAAATGACTGAAAATGGATGAATCTAGTGTATTGCTATTTTGATTAAATATTGTCTTGGCTTAGACAATAAAGACTATTTTTTAATTAAGAAAAGAAACCGTAATTTTTTATCCAGTCTTCTCTTGAGATTAAAGAATTTTACTGTAAGATAAGAATTGCCACAATGTTTGTTCTTCAAATTAAGTAAATAGACCAAATGATCTTAATTTATATTTTAAGTTACATTTTAAATCAAAGAAATTGTGTGACGAGCACTTCTTCAAATGTAAAAATGGCTCTAAAATAGTATATATTTGAATAAATGACAATTCACAAGGAAAGTTGAAAACACTTATTGAAATTCTTCCACTAATTTAACTGTCGTCAGTTACGTCATTTATTGAAGAAAAAAACACTTGTTTAATGACCTGACCCACAGATTTCTTCTTAATTAATCTTTTAAGAGTTTGTTGACTTCCACAGGCATAAAGTTCCCTTATAAGAGGCATTTTCTCAGCAATCTGCGATACAGGTATAATTGAAGAATGAAGCAGCAGTTGACTACTCCATTGTCCAACACTTTGATTAAAATCAGTAGACATAGATCAACATATTTGAAAATAACATATGCATCATTAGCTTTGGAAATAAATCAATAAGTTCTCTTTCGGACCAGAGAGTGAGGCTATCGTTTCACTAGCCTACCTATTTTTCTGCAGTGAGGATTCACCATATTCATCGAACGTTATCATTTAACTGCAGTTAATCACCAACAAAACTACCACTATGCGAATGAAGCCAAATCAACTCTTACCGATGCGATTCGATAAACTGAGTGACTCGTCAGTAGCCTAACATCACTGTCTGTCAAGTCCTGATAAGAGTTCATATCGAAAATACAAACGAGATCTTTAGTTTACTTGTCCCGATGCGATATGGTTGTATGATTTATGAACGGCAAGGATATGAGATTGACTTTTTCAGTTAGACAACATTTATGAGCCAAGCTTGTTGTTCGTCAATCAAATCACAGCTCTGCCATACCAAGCAAAAGAGCAGTAAATGCTCATGGAGTGAAACTGGAAAAAAGGACTTCAAGTTGTTTTACTGTCGAGGCAAATGAATTGTAGGCAGATCATTGGAGATGTGGTTGTCTTACTAAGATGTCAGTTTTTTTATAACATGGACATGATCTTTAACCCTAGACTGCAGTTACTGCCTTCTTGCTTGATACACCAAATGAAATGCGTTTCCATGATGATTTGGTTTTAACAAACGTGTTCCCTAGTTGCGCAGTGATTGGCTCAGTGTCCTGTCACTCATGGGGACATTATGTCAAGGCAAAATCTAAAAAGGTAGAGTTCCAAAACTCAAGCCCTTGGGTGCCGTCATAGGCTGCATTCCAAACACTTAAGACACATCCTTTCTCCTCAGCCCTAAAATGAAGTGGACACTTCTGATGACGTTATGATTGCACGTCTACTTATATTAACTATATATTTATTCATGTATGATAGCTAGCAAATTAATAGCTAACTAGCGTTAGCCTGCCTAGCTGGAACTTCTGAATGAACATTTATTTCTACAATTTCCAAAAGCTAACAAAACAAAAACATTTACAAGACGTGTTGGTGTATTAGCAGCACAATTTCTAACTTATTTACATTTGTTTTTACTTACACTGTTGACTCCATATTGACCTTGGGATTTTGGCTGACTTTTCTTAGCGGATGTACCATCATCGCAAATTGAATTATGGGGCATTTCAGGCCCCGAAGTGAACATAATTGCACACCCGCAAATTCCATTAAAAACGAGGGCTGAGGGGCTTACGTTGCAAACTTCCCTTGCTTGGCTAATCATTTGGACCGACAAATATGGCCACGGGGATTCCCCCAAGGGCATAAGGCGAGGGTAAGTGGACGAGGGTGTGTCTTTTATATGTTTGAAACGCAGCCATTGAGTTACATTAGAAGTGTCCATCCAAGAAGGCTCAAGGTCATTGGCCACAGATAAAATGACGTCAAATCACATTATATCTGCCGTAGCTTTGATTGGATGATCATGTCAACGTCATACTTAGCTAGCAGTCATCATGAATTAAGTCGACAATCTACTGGCAAATCCTTGTCATATGAGAAATTATGATAAAACTTAGCGGTGCTCGTCGGCCATTGGACATAAACATTACACACCAAGTTGGAAATCGCTAATTCAACAATGAGTGGTTTGGAAGGAATCAGTGGCTAACTGCAAGCATTGCAAAGCAATTACTAGCCTGATATTCAGTGGGGTGGGTGTTTAAAAGGATAAACATTCAACACGATGGGCTAGAAAAGGTTGAATACATTGGCCATGCTGTCAATCCAGCGTTACTTCTGCAGCATTCAAAACAACTGGAAACTCGGAAATGGGAAATCTCAGACATGTTTGTTGAAGCAAGTCAGCCATATCAGCTATTATTTTTTAAAGGCAGTAAATGAGGCTGAATGAACGGTTTCGCTGCCAGACAAGGCTCCGCTGATAGCCAGGTGTAACAGTGGTAAGGATTCACTCTGTGGTGCTGAAAAGAAAGCTCTCTAGTTGGGACAGCTTTATGTCGGTCTTAACCGTGTGTGGGCACTGTTGGTCACCGTTATAGTGCAATTAATGTACTGTTTAGTGTAGTGGCTTGCACCGAAAAGAAACAAAATTGGAGTTTGCCCCACCAAGATTTACATGCTAAAATAGCCACTGAGCATGAGAAAGAAAATAAATTAATGTGCCACGACTCATCGTTACCACATTATATGGGACGTGCAAATTGACTCACATAGACGATGAAGGAGCATCATGCTCTCTCAGAGGAGGCTGGTAGGAGGAGCTACAGGAAGACGGGCTCATCGTAATGGCTGGTACGGAATTCATGTAACGTATCGAACACAAACACATGGAAACCACATGTTTGACTGTTCCATTCATTACAATGAGCCCGTCCTCCTATAGCTCCGGCCACCATCCTCCTCTGTGCTCTCTCCCTCCGTGTAAAGAAATGTGACTGCAAGCACAGTGTACACAACAACACACCCAGGAGGTACAGAGAGACCGTCAAACCAGCAGACCGTCAAACCAGCAGACTGTCCCTGTCGTCGGTCACTTTCTGACTGACACACGCTATGAGATGCATATCATTCATTTTAGTGGGAGAGGGCTCATGAACTTTTTTTATGACTTGTGAATTGTAAAAAGTAGCATAGTTAATTTAAGTGGAAAAAGTACCCGGCTGAAAATTAGTGTAACCGGCTGTATAGTCGACAGCCGGCGCTAGTGGAACACACTGTAACCTCAATGCCCAGCCCTCTGTATAGGGGTAACCTCAATGCCCAGCCCTCTGTATAGGGGTAACCTCAATGCCCAGCCCTCTGTATAGGGGTAACCTCAATGCCCAGCCCTCTGTATAGGGGTAACCTCAATGCCCAGCCCTCTGTATAGGGGTAACCTCAATGCCCAGAGCGATATATGAATGACCACAATACTGTATTACCAGGCGTGGGGCCTCAGATGGGAACAGTGGACACCATGAGGTCATTCTGGATGGTGAGCAGCTTCCAGCTCCCAAATTTCTCAGCTGAGTGGAGAGAGAAAGATTGAACGGTTTGCTACAGCTCGGACTAGTTTCAGTTGACGAAGCTGGAGATGAAAACCTAACAGACTAATAATCATATAAAGGAGAGCTTACGGGCAGACATGCGGGTTACTCTCCTAGTGGTCCTGTCCACTACAAAGAGGTCCTGGGAGAGAGGGACAGGGGAAAGTGAGATCATGGAGTACAAAGTTGTCTGCTTGTGTGCATGTTCACACTATACCCTCCAGTTCCTCCGGGCACTACTGAAGACCACTCTCTGGCTGTCTGACGCCCAGCATCGAGGTGGCAAAGCCTCATACAGCCCAGCAAACTCATCTAGGGACAGACAAAAGGGGGGGGCACAGGAACGGGGATTGATAGATAATGTCCGGGAAGGAAATGGGTGAGAAGCAAGAGATGGAAAGTGCAGTAGGAAATGGGGTGCCATTCTATGTCAAGTTCAAAATGTTGCGTTAAAGTTATTCAAATTCTGTACCTTTCTTTGGCCTATTGACTACGTCCACCAGCACCGAGATCTTCCTTGTCTCCAGGTCATACTGTGGACAGAGAGAAGGTAAGGATATAACAGTATAACAGTGCAGAATACCACCAGCGAAGCATAAGCAGCACTCCCCACTGACCTCCAGACCATCCTTGCTTCTTTCTGATAAGGGCGGTAACGGCTCCTTCATGAAGGGGCTGGGAGCAGGGGTCTGGAGGTAACGCTGAGGACTAGGCTGGGAGCGAGGGTAACGCTGAGGACTAGGGGCTAGGCTGGGAGCGGGGGTAACGCTGAGGGCTAGGCTGGGAGCGGAGGTAACGCTGAGGACTAGGCTGGGAGGTAACGCTGAGGACTAGGCTGGGAGGTAACGCTGAGGACTAGGCTGGGAGGTAACGCTGAGGACTAGGCTGGGAGGGAACGCTGAGGACTAGGCTGGGAGGTAACGCTGAGGACTAGGCTGGGAGGTAACGCTGAGGACTAGGCTGGGAGGTAACGCTGAGGACTAGGCTGGGAGCGGGGGTCTGGAGGTAACGCTGAGGACTAGGCTGGGAGCGGGGGTCTGGAGGTAACGCTGAGGACTAGGCTGGGAGCGGGGGTCGGGAGGTAACGCTGAGGACTAGGCTGGGAGCGGGGGTGGGGAGGTAACGCTGAGGACTAGGCTGGGAGGGGGGTCGGGAGGTAACGCTGAGGACAAGGCTGGGAGCGGGGGTCGGGAGGTAACGCTGAGGACAAGGCTGGGAGCGGGGGTCGGGAGGTAACGCTGAGGACTAGGCTGGGAGCGGGGGTCGGGAGGTAACGCTGAGGACTAGGCTGGGAGCGGGGGTCGGGAGGTAACGCTGAGGACTAGGCTGGGAGCGGGGGTCGGGAGGTAACGCTGAGGACTAGGCTGGGAGCGGGGGTCGGGAGGTAACGCTGAGGACTAGGTTGGGAGCGGGGGTCGGGAGGTAACGCTGAGGACTAGGCTGGGAGCGGGGGTCGGGAGGTAACGCTGAGGACTAGGCTGGGAGCGGGGGTCTGGAAGTAACGCTGAGGACTAGGGGCTAGGCTGGGAGCGGGGGTCGGGAGGTAACGCTGAGGACTAGGCTGGGAGCGGGGGTCGGGAGGTAACGCTGAGGACTAGGCTGGGAGCGGGGGTCTGGAGGTAACGCTGAGGACTAGGCTGGGAGCGGGGGTCTGGAGGTAACGCTGAGGACTAGGCTGGGAGCGGGGGTCGGGAGGTAACGCTGAGGACTAGGCTGGGAGCGGGGGTCGGGAGGTCACGCTGAGGACTAGGCTGGGAGCGGGGGTCGGGAGGTCACGCTGAGGACTAGGTTGGGAGCGGGGGTCGGGAGGTCACGCTGAGGACTAGGTTGGGAGCGGGGGTCTGGAGGTCACGCTGAGGACAAGGCTGGGAGCGGGGGTCGGGAGGTAACGCTGAGGACTAGGCTGGGAGCGGGGGTCGGGAGGTAACGCTGAGGACTAGGCTGGGAGGTAACGCTGAGGACTAGGCTGGGAGCGGGGGTCGGGAGGTAACGCTGAGGACTAGGCTGGGAGCGGGGGTCTGGAGGTAACGCTGAGGACTAGGCTGGGAGCGGGGGTCTGGAGGTAACGCTGAGGACTAGGCTGGGAGCGGGGGTCGGGAGGTAACGCTGAGGACCAGGGGCTAGGCTGGGAGCGGGGGTCGGGAGGTCACGCTGAGGACTAGGCTGGGAGCGGGGGTCGGGAGGTAACGCTGAAGACTAGGAGCGGGGGTCTGGAGGTCACGCTGAGGACTAGGGGCTAGGCTGGGAGGGGGTCTGGAGGTAACGCTGAGGACTAGGGGCTAGGCTGGGAGCGGGGGTCTGGAGGTAACGCTGAGGACTAGGGGCTAGGCTGGGAGCGGGGGTCTGGAGGTAACGCTGAGGACTAGGGGCTAGGCTGGGAGCGGGGGGTCGGGAGATAACGCTGAGGACTAGGGGCTAGGCTGGGAGCGGGGGTCGGGAGATAACGCTGAGGACTAGGCTGGGAGCAGGGGTCGGGAGGTAACGCTGAGGACTAGGCTGGGAGCGGGGGTCTGGAGGTAACGCTGAGGACTAGGCTGGGAGCGGGGGTCTGGAGGTAACGCTGAGGACCAGGGGCTAGGCTGGGAGCGGGGGTCTGGAGGTCACGCTGAGGACTAGGGGCTAGGCTGGGAGTGGGGGGGAGGGTCTGGACTGGGGTCTGGGAGTTGGGAGGCTGGAGGTCAGGCTGGGGACTCACCTGCTGCATGCTTAGACACTGGCTGTGGGGGCCAAACACCTGTCCCTCCAGGTACACCAGGTAGCGTCCATCAGGGCTCAGAGGGGGGACGAGACTGAGCTGGTGTCCCAGACAGACACTCTGTGTAAGGAGAAACAAGGGGTTGCAGGTTGGAGGTTTGAGAGGAGGAAAGAGAAGCTTTGTTGTTAATTCGCTGTGAATTAACAAGTTGATTACCATGACAATGAACACAGGAAATACTCACCACAGTTTCCTTCCAGGTCCAGACAAAACAGAGCTGACCTGAAACCAGAAGCTCTCATTTTAGTCTTACTAAAATAACACATAAGGGCATATCTTGATCAGTCTATTACTCTGGAATATGATTAGTGATATGACTTAAACATAGTAGACTACACAGGCTGTTCCTTACCTCCTATTGGAGCAGAACCTCAGGCCCAGTCTGAAGGGCTCATGCCACCAGCCCACAAAAAACACAGACTCGCCATCATGGGCCCAGAGACCCTGTGTTAACCAGACAGACAATCAGCATGACAACAATTACTGTACATTACATTTCATGGCATAACATGATATTACATAGAATTACATGACTATAAGACATGTCATGTGACTGGTGATCTTTACAGTGAAGTTGCAAATACCATACGATGCTCTGCTAATGCCTTTATTGGTGTGGTGTGTGTGTGTGTGTGTGTGTGTGTGGCCCCGTTTGTGCTCACCTGGCCTGGGGACACGTGTGACGGGACACCCTGCAGCACTGTTACCGTGCCCTTGGCCACGTCGGCCACACACAGCACTGGGACACTTTTACTGGTCAAGCCTTCCCCCAGTTCCCAGTACACACTCTTATCCTGATGCACAACAGGGGAAAGGAAGGGTGTTGAAGCCATGAAAAAAATAATAGAAATAAACACTGGATCATGTTTACGCAACATAGCAGCCATCCTAAGAGTACTTCCAGAACCACCCGAGTGTCACTTTAAGGACTACATCCAACTGAATGTATGGCTAAACATACAAAGACAAGTAATAGAGGAGAAGTGATCAGGGTGTTTCTGATACCTTCTCAGAAGGGCCTTCCGAGGGCCCTGCTCTTGGCTCTCCAGCTGATGGGCTGGAGGCTGAAGCATATGACTCTCCTATAGACCTTTTCCCCTCAGCTACATACAGCAGCCTGCTCTCACATGTAGACCAGGCCAGGCAGCCAAACTGAGCTGCACGCAAAGACAGACGGCGAACAAGAGACAAAGACAGACCGACATGGAGAGAGAGTGTGGCTGATGAATTCAAGCAAATGGCGCCGATTAGGTCCACAGTGGACAGGTCTAGCATCGGACAGAATACTCAGAGCACCATAGGCATTAAAACCACCCAGGAAAAGGCCTTACCATCCTCATACACTCTCCCATGTTTGTTGAGAGCTGAGAGATCGAGGATCTTTTTTAGACACCTGTTGCTCCATACCTGAAAATGAACAGACCCTATTAAAGTTAAAGCAAACAAATACGCACCGTATGGGGGTGGGTGAAGGAATTTAGCCAAATGATGACGGACACACCCAGACTACGCCATCCTTACCTCCAGGAACTGTTGTACCACAACCTGACCGCTGGTTACCCTGACAACCGCCTTCAGATCTCCAGACAGGGAATAGGAACTCAGAAATCTATTTGAGCAGGAGGAAGGAAGAAAGCTTTGAAAATGGCAGCTCAGAGAAAGACCTCTCGCGTCTTTATTAAATACCTCCCCTATAATCATCTTACACATTACGTCATCAACACCAGACACTGGGATGGAGAATGAGTGTGGGGGAGTGTTAATGTGTCCGTCTGTTACTTACTCGCCGTGTAAAAGGCTGCAGGGGCTTGGTGGTGGATGTTTATGTCGGTCTCTTGTCTGTAGTTTGAATCAGTGTCCACTGCTGGGCATAGTGCAGTCTGGCTCCCCGGACTGTCTCAGTCTGACTCCACTCTGATAGGCGCAGGTGAAGGAGAGGTTAATAACTAGGATTATTTTTATTTTTTTTCCATCAATAGATTTAAAAAGTAATTTGAACTATTTTTTCCCCAACCAAACAAACATAATAGCATATGTGCAGTCAAAAAAATAAAACACTTCCAGGTTTATAAATATCATAAATCAGGGAGACCTGCTTGTCTGCATATGTTTTTATGGGTACCAATTTGTCTGCTGTTCAGTGTTCTTTAGTGTGTGTGGTGTGTGTGTGTGTGTGTGTGGTGTGTGTGTGTGTGTGTGTGTGTGTGTGTGATGTATAGAGGGCTAATGCCCAAAAGCCTGTTAAAGCATGGGCAGCACCACTGAGGCCTTTGAGAATGATAGAGGCCTCTAGTGATCAAAAGGTAGCATTGAAGGCTTTCGCCACTTAACGTCAGCAACTGGGTGGTACTTCACACTAATTGGCTGATCCTGTTGGAGTCATGTCACCGGTCATCAGGAG